>NW_019386829.1:44972-53263 GCF_000671375.1 Centruroides sculpturatus | reverse complement strand
GACACCTATTATTAGGAAGTTGTGTCGGTAAGCGAGTGTGAAAAGTAATACAGACGCTTCCGTAGTGGCGATTTCAACGTTGACGATCGACCGAGATCTTGTCTCCCCGATTTATTTATTTAATGTTATTTTTTATTTTCGTTTATTTATTTATCTTTTCATTTATTTTAAATTTAAAAGGAAACGTATTCGAAAAACGAAACGCTCCATTTTGGAACGGTTTAATCTTAAGCCACAAGACGGCCTACATTGAGTAGGTCGAAAACGTTAAAAAATAATAATTTATGCTCGGCAAAAAATTCAGGTGTTTCGATATAATTAGTTGTATTTGCCGAGAAAGCGGTGGATAGTAATTTACGTCGACAGATATACAAAACCGTAATTTACTTTGAAATAAAATCACGAATAAAAACTTCATTCTCGTGCGTACAAACTCCAGGGAAAAAAAATATTCCGCGTATATGTGTGTTAGCGTCTATAAGAAACGAAATTTGGCACGATAGCATTGATACTAGTATCTACATTTTGGTAGTTAAAGATTAAAGGAGAGGGGAGATAGAAAGATCTCTCCATAAAGAATACTATTTCGAGTATGATTCGGTTCTTTTGTTCTTTGAATTAAATTATATACGATTATTTGTGTAGAATTTGCGTTAAATTTATTATCCTTTCCTCTTTGTTCTGACGTTAGTTATTTCGGTTAATCGCGTCGAACTTTCCGCCGTTAAAACACCACGCCATTGTATTTTCTCACGTGACTACCGGACGAACCGTTATTGGCAGATAGAGACGCGTCTTGGCGGCGGTCGCCGCCAAAGACAGAATTCGACCAACTTTTGCGGCGCGAGAAAAACGGCGCAAAATCGACTTCCGCGACGAGAAAAAGTGACGTCATTCTGCCGCTTTTCCTTTCCGCGCCGCGTGTGTGCATCCTCCTTTAAGGATTACCCTGAACTTAGATTTTACTGTACTATTTTAGATGCGGTTCTTTTGCGTTTTTGAGGAAAATCGAACATATTTTTAAACTCATCTAAATATTCTGTAATTAGCCTCGGAAGAAAGGGAGACCTAATTCTTGCACCCGATGAAAACGTCACACGGTGGAGTCATAGATACCGTGTTTCCCCGAAAATAAGACAGTGTCTTATATTAATTTTTGCTCTGAAAAGTGCGCTAGGTCTTATTTCCAGGGAATGTCTTATTTTTTCCAGGAAGAAGAATTCACATTTATTATTGAACAAAAAAATTCCCAAGTCGAACTTAGACGAGAGTGACGTATATCCGGTGTGTCGAACTGTCGCCTTTTTATAGCGTCAACATCGGACTCGATGACCAATTAGTGCTTACTGAACCGTAGCACTATGTAAATGTCATGTGGCGTGATTCCCGGCCGACCAATTAGCATCACCAGCCGTAACGTTATGCAAATCTGTGATTCCCAAGCCATAGTCTGATGCAAATCATGCGTAAGACTATGTGGCGTAATTGTCTGCTGACCAATCAGTGGCTGTACTTTCAACCATCTGTCGATGANGTCCACCTTCCATTTTTTTAACCAAAGGAAAACAGCAGCCGAAGCCAAAAGAATTTTGTGCGACACCTATTATTAGGAAGTTGTGTCGGTAAGCGAGTGTGAAAAGTAATACAGACGCTTCCGTAGTGGCGATTTCAATGTTGACGATCGACCGAGATCGTGTCTCTCCGAGGAAACTGTTGACGGGGCGCCCAAAGACAACATTTAATGAAGATTCCAGCGAAGATTGAATTTCAATTAAGAAGATAGTTTAAATGACCGTAAAATCTACTGTAATATACGTTTGGCTCGATTGTATATAAGCATTGTTTTCGATTAGAAATGGCACCAAAATATTTATTGCATTAAACAATACAAAAGACGTTCCGTGTACAAGTTAACTAATCGCCTCTTAGTTATCGACTAAAGCATAATTAGAAGTTATAATTTCATTCAAGAAATATGTCGGAAACTTTCCACAGCGATAACATTTTTGTTTCACTCAATTTGTCTATAAATTTTTCTCTTAATCTCTTCTTTTGGTCTTCCGTAAAATAATCATCCCACTGACCTATCTTTCCCGAGTGAAAAAAGTCGATTTTCTTCAAGCTTTTTTCGTCAGCGTACGATGAATTTGACAATTTCAAAGGTAAATTTTGTTTCATTTGGTCAAATTGGATTCTTCCGAGAATACTCTCAAATATTTCTCGGTTGTTCGTCAACATTTCGTGATATTCTTGGCCTAGAAATTGCGCCATCTTCAGAACCACCTCCCCAGTGTTTCTATTCATTTCTTCGTAAGTCATAAACAGGAAATTGGGGTCGTTCCAACGGGCGTACCACGATAACAAATGATCGAAATAATCTCCGTGCGACACTTCGCCTCGGATGAAACACTCGAAGTAATCCGCGAATGTCCCGTCGGAAAAATTTTCGTCTACCTGTTTGAACATGTTAAATGCGGACACGCACGAGTCCCAGGGATTGCGATATACGTAAATATATTTCGAAGAGGGATTGTACGGTGTGAGGTTAAAGGGCAAGTTGACTTTGAGCAGACGAGGGCTTCTCGAGTTTTCTATTCCTTCTACACCGGTCATCTCCAAATGAGGGACTTCCCGTAGCCACATCCGGTTGACGTCGGGTAAGGCAGCGCCTTTGTTGACGATGGACCAGACGATATACTGCGTCCAAGTGGTGCCCGATTTAGGATATCCCGCCACGAAAATGTCGTCGTCTCTGGGTTTGAAGTCGATGGTTCGTTGCAAATTTTCTACTCGAAACCGAGGTGATATTAGAAATCCATTTATGTTCTGTACCGTTACCTTTTTTCTCGTATCCTTCTCCATTTTCTCTAAACAATGTCTGCAATGGAAAATAATCGTTCGTCATAAAAATAATTTTACATTATATGCTTCACCTTAAGTTTATCGAGAACGCCGAACTAAGTGTGGAATTAATATCGGAAAAACGGTCGTATAATTTAGAAAGTTTGTGTTCGTCGCGCACCTAAGTCGAATGCATCGTGGCAATAACAAAAATCAAAAGCACTCACGAAAGCTTACGTGGATAGTTTGAAATGTATTACAGATTAATCGGTTATTATAAAATGTCGTATATAATGTCTTTTAAGTTATTATATAGATAATAGGCCTATATAATAAAGACACAAAGCAGAAAAAATATATAATAATGATATAAATACTATAATAGTGTGGTTGAGATTACGGGATGATTTTAATTTATTGTTTAAACACTGATTATTGAGACCCGAGTGAACAATTACTGCTTTTAAGAAAGATGTTTTATTCAATGACACACTTCGTTGTACGACACGCAGTTCGTCTAAATTAGCCTACTAGTTAGGGCCTCTTCTAAGTTAAAATGCATAAAAGTTACAATTATATTTATAAATTATTCTAAGGGTTAGTTTTACATAAATTTTATCGTATTACTTACATCTAAACCGTTCACATATTTTTAAAAAATTTGTTTCATGCTTAATTTTTTATTATTTTATTAATAATGTTTTCAGTTCCTTTATATATACCTGTATTAGGTTACATCAAAATTAAATAATTACTATAGTTATTTCACGGATATTTAAAAAAACCCTAAAAACGGAACCCGTTTATTGGTGGATGATGTCGTCCCAATACGTGTCTAATTTTAATCCGTCATTTAAATTGAGATCATCCGTAATCTCAACCCCACTACAGTATTATAGTGTTTACATTAATTATTACAAAGAAAACACCCCTCATTGTTACACAATAATAATTGTTAATAGTAACTATCACTTTTCAGAAAATTTATCTTACTGTAAATTTCATTAATTTGTAAAAGCCCACTGTTTCCGAAAGAGCACTTACACTCGCTACAAATACAGTGGACCTTCGTTATAGCGCTGCTCGCTATACCGAGCACTCGGTTATAGCGCGGGCGATAAGCTCAAACACGTTTATACAAGTCCGCGCGGCGTTAGTGAATAGCGCATTTTATCGTTACTGCGTATTGAGTAATTGTGTATGTATTGAGTTCCTGCATGTATTTTGAATAGTGTTTAATTATGGTATGCATGATCAGTAAAAGAAAAGCTTGACATTATTGCTAAAGTAAAGAGCTGAATTTCGAAAGCAAACATAAGAAGAAAATACGGCATACCTGAAAGAACTCTAAGGGGTTGGACGACAGAGGAGTAAAAACTGAAATCATTTGCTGATAAGCTTGACTAAGATGCTGAGCTTACTCGAATAAAGACAAGACTTGGAAAAAATCAAAATGTCGACGATTGCCTCTATGCATGGTTTGTGCAAAAAAGAAGCGAAGGTATTTCCGTATCCGGAAGTGCTTTAAAGTTGCGGGCTGAAAAATTCCACGTAAGCTTAAAAGCGGGAGATTTTAAGGCTTCTGACGGTTGATTGGGGCGTTGGCAAAAACGACACGGCATCTTCCAAATTCCATTTCTGGAGAAACAAAGTCTAGTGATATTGAAGGCGCTGCAGAATTTTCCAAACAGTTCACAATTCCATTAAGAAAGAAAGGTATACTGATGCACAAGTTTATAACTGTGATGAGACTGCATTATATTACAGCAGGGATGGCCAACACGTAGACCGCGGTCGACCGGTCGACCGCAAAGGTTTTGAAAGTAGCCGGCGAAGCTAAAGTTGAACAATTTGTTTTCACTTAAATTAATGTTTAAAAATCTTAATTTGATAATTTATTCTTACAATAATAGACTGTCTGTGCAAGGTATCCATACTGTTTGTATTTATCCCGATGAACAATGCAAATGAACGTTAACGCATGAGCGTATAAAAATCCTAAATTGTTTGCCCATATTCATAGTCGCCCGCAGACTAATTTTACCAAAAAAGTAGCCCTAAGGGATAAAAGTTTGGCCACACCTGTATTACAGAATGTTGCCAAGTAAAACCTTACATCTAAAAAGTAACCCACAAAAGACAAGATTAAAACTAAGCAAGGAAAGGATAACAGCCTTATTTTGTGTAAATAAAGCTGGTAATCACAAGTTGACGCCACTCACTATAGGTAAAAGTCAAAACCCACGATGTTTCGAGTCAATCAATATAAAATCTCTGCCAATTGCTTATAAAAACAGCATAAACGCTCCGATGACTACTAACATATTTCGTGACTGGTTTCATAATTCCTTTTTTCCCTCTGTGAGAAAATTTCTGAGAGGATTGAGTCTAGATCCAAAAGCTTTGCTTCTCTTAGATAATTGCCCAGCTCATCCACCGGCTGATAACCTCGGGTCTGACGATGGTAAAATAAAAGTAATGTATCTTACAAAAAATATTACTGCTCTTATACAACCCTTAGATCAAGGCATTATTAGCGCTTTCGAAACAAATTACCGAAGAGAAATGACAAAGTCATTATTAGCATCAGACATTGTCGTCAACATATTTAATAAAAAATGAATGTCAAAGACGTGTCCTACAGTATTAGCAGGCAATGACATCAGAGACAATTAGAAACTGTTGGAAAAAATTAAATGAATCTAATAAAGTTGATCTGGACCAAACCACAACACATTCAGATTCGGCTTCAGATATCTTCACCGAGGCTGAAATTTCTCGTATTCGGGAAATATCGAATGAGCCAGAAATAACTAACGAGTCTTTGACTGATTGGTTAGATGCGGACGATAGAGAAGATATTTGTCAGAATATGACTGTCGAAATGATTATCGAATCCATTTGCGGTGACGAAGATTGTCGAGAAGAAACAGAAGATGACGAAGAAAGTGCCAGCGGGATAGCCGATATACCGCCAACAACCAAAGAAGCAATAACAGCCAGGGAAACTGTTATAAAATGGGTTGAATCGCAAGAAAATATTAACAGTGTTAGATTGTTGCAATTAGCATCTTTCGAAAGGGAAACGATACAGAAGTTATCAAAAAGCAAACTAACAAAAATTACTCACTTTTTTAAGTGATGTTTTGTAATTGAAATGATGTCGAATACATAGATTTTAGTCGAGTTATAGATAGTGTTTGTTTTTACATACAGTATTGTATTTTCAAGCGTACCTTATGTACGTAGATAAAATAATACATATACAGTATGTACAGTACTTATTAATTAAGATGTATAACTACGTTATGTGAATTTTAATAAAACACTTAATAAATAAATTGGTTTTTTATTAATAAAAATACATATGTATGTAGTTGATGGAAGTAAATTTATTGTGTCGCCAGCCCGGTATAAAGCCGGATGCACACATGCGGCGCGGCAAGGAAAAGCGGCAAGATGACGTCACTTTTTCTCGCCGCAGAAGTCGATTTTGTGCCGCTTTTCTCGTGCCGCAAAAGTTGGTTGAATTTTATCTTTTGCAGCAACTGCCGCCAAGACGCGTTTCTATCAGCCAATAACAGTTCGTTTGGTAGTCACGTGAGAAAATACAATCACGTGGTGTTTTAATGGCGGAAAGTTCGACGCTGTTAACCGAGATAACTAACATCAGAATATAGAGGAAAGGATAATAAATTTAACACAAATTCTACACAAATAATCATATATAATTTAATTAAAAGAACAAAACAACCGAATCTTACTCAAAATAGTATTCTTTATCGAGGAATAAGCGTATTTTGTACACCAGTTCTTTATCGATCCAAGAAAATATCTCTAATTCAAAATCTTCGTTCGAATCTTCTAACTAAATAAAGCAAGCCGCACAAAACAAAATTTGTAAACACGTGGATAGCGACNGGGATATTCCCAGTGTTAAAAAAAACAACCGTAATCCCGAGATCTCGTTTGAGAAACCCTAATTCCGAACATGAAATATTACCGAGTAATTATTCCATTATACCTTAACGGTTATAATTATTAATGATAATGATAGTCAACATTAATAACTGGCACCGGTCGTGAAAACTGGCAAAAAAAGGGCAAAGATTATCGAAAGGCGAAAAGATTATCGTGTTAATAAGCAAATGTTAGGTTGGTTTAACAACCGTGTTTGAAGTAACACGCGTAGAAAATGTCCTTCCGAAGTAATTACTAATTCCTGTCGTAAACACGAACGTAATTAAGAAAGAATCCGAAAATATTTGTGTTTATAAAACACCAACACGGAGTAGAATAAGAATTTCCAGTTCTACTGCGTGCAAATTCTTAAGATTTTGTTCTTCGGCCGTAATCGAACGTCGATGGTCGTTGGCGAAGACCGTATTAAATAGATATCGATTGTCTTCTCTCGTTCGTTACGGAACAGTTAATCGAAGGCCTAACGATTTTCTTCCGGGCCACAGATATTTATTACCGGAAAGCCTTATTTTTATATTTTGAACCCAGCGAATTATAACAAATGTAAATCTTTTAAGATGGGGAAGATTCGCAATTACAAATTTATAAAAATTTATACTATGCAAAGTCCATTGGTCAAATCAGACCCCGAGGTAAACGATGAATAAATAGACTACTTCTTGCAAGGAAATCAAAAGCCGATAAAACGTTAAAATTTAATTACATAATTTATAGCATTGTGGCTTCTTTTCAATAATTAATAAATAATAATTTTTGGCAGGGTCATAAATGTAAAAAACAAAATTCTGTGAGTGAAACGAGCCCGAATAGAAAAAGATAAAACGCGAGAGCTTTCCAGTGACAAAATTTGGTACACGTAAATAAATTGAAATGGAAGAAGAAGAGGGTTAGAACAGTTATAAGTTAGAATTATGTGACGTAACGGTGCAATATCGGAATAATTAGATAAAGGTAATCGGATTTATTAATTTCTGGAATAATTTTAAGCGTGTTATAAGGAGGGACCCGAGCAAGAAGACAATCAAATCAACAATGGTCTAAAAAAAATGTAAGGAAAATGTAAGATAAAACGATATTACGGAAATACGTGGACGTTTCCTTCGTATTATTCCCCGCAAAAGGCCGACTCGATTATTTCCTTCAATTTTCTTATTATTTTACAATATTTTGAACGAGGAAATATATATTTTTTAGTGTTATAACTGCAGTTATAACTGAAATTGCACATTTAAAAGACAAAGCTTAATTTACAAATAAAAAGAAAATAAAAGTACTCGTCTTATCTAAATATATAAAATTGCTTGTCCTGACTGACTCACTCATTCATTCACTGATTCATCATCGCCCAGAGCAAACCGCTTAACCTAAAGAGGTGAAATTTGGTACACAGTTAGGGTACGTCATGGAAACGCACACTAAGAAAGGATTTTTCGAAATTCCAACACGGGGGGGTGAGGGGGAGCATTAAG
>NW_019386829.1:28801-44896 GCF_000671375.1 Centruroides sculpturatus | reverse complement strand
CGGATGCACACATGCGGCGCGGCAAGGAAAAGCGGCAGGATGACGTCACTTTTTCTCGCCGCAGAAGTCGATTTTGTGCCGCTTTTCTCGTGCCGCAAAAGTTGGTTGAATTTTATTTTTTGCGGCAACTGCCGCCAAGACGCGTTTCTATCAGCCAATAACAGTTCGTTTGGTAGTCACGTGAGAAAATACAATCACGTGGTGTTTTAATGGCGGAAAGTTCGACGCTGTTAACCGAGATAACTAACATCAGAATAAAGAGGAAAGGATAATAAATTTAACACAAATTCTACACAAATAATCATATATAATTTAATTCAAAGAACAAAACAACCGAATCTTACTCAAAATAGTATTCTTTATCGAGGAATAAGCGTATTTTGTACACCAGTTCTTTATCGATCCAAGAAAATATCTCTAATTCAAAATCTTCGTTCGAATCTTCTAACTAAATAAAGCAAGCCGCACAAAACAAAATTTGTAAACACGTGGATAGCGACAATATCGGTATCGTTCGCCATCTTGAATACTGAACTCATGCGCCGAAATGTAAGCGGATTGCCGCTTGTGTGGATGTGCTGCCGCGCGGCGAAGATGCGTTTGCGACATCGCTTTTCCTTGCCGCGCCGCATGTGTGCATCCGGCTTAACGCGGGTGTTGTTTCCCGCCCGACATCGCGTTATATCGGGGTCCACTGTACGTATTGCGAGAGAGCGAATGGCTTAATTGTCTCCATTATTCGTCGCAGCGGATTAGATAAAGTTTGTCCACCTCTTTATGCCACATAGCAGCCATTTTTAAATACATGCCTTTAATAATAACTAACGTAAGGAAAATAATCCCTAATGAATTAAAAAAATACACTTATTACGTAATCGATACGTCATTATTCTTTCTTGAATCTTAAATTCAAAACTGACAAAAATATACAAGTTCAGTGATAAATAGAAACTGTACTTACGCCGTACAATGTATATGTATAGCGACCGATATCGCACTTTTCTATTTGACCTCGAGACGTGGTGACCCGATAACCATGTCGATCACAAATTACACAACATTATACGAATAAGAAATATATTATTATATTTTTTTATTTATAGAAAACTCTTATTCATATTCGATTATTCAAATCTAAACTTTTTTTAATATCTGTATATATAAAGCTGAAAAACCAGATTCTTTCTTTCACTGTATTATAAAAATGGCCACAAGGGGTGCCCCTGGCTATTATTTAAATTAACAATAAATTCAGTATATTATTATTTGATGCTGTTTTTGCATTTTTGGCTGCGTTTTAGCAGGATACGCCGTGAAAAATTTAGTAGGCTATATTATTTTTGTATTTGTAATAGGAATTTATTAATTTATACCACGGAATGACACCGCTGTTGCTAGAACTCGTCTGTTACTGGTTTAAAATATAAATATTGTCCTCATTTATAGTCTTCATAAATGTTAGAAAAAGGTGATGATTTATTTAATTCTAACAGATACACTCGGAGAGTACCTCTGATATGAAGGAATTTAGAAAATAATCCAGCAACGAGTTGCTTAACTTTCCCAGAAACATTTAAAATTGCGTGCGGCGCCATCTGTTAAGATATATTATCTTAAAAACGTTTCTATTTTTAACTATTATAAAAATGACAAAACCCTTAATTTTGAGGGTAGATACTGCTCTTATTAAAATTGTGAACGTTAATAACGAGTAAAATCGTCATTAATTCCGACCCCCACTCGAGATATGACATACCACTTCCCTTCATTACCGAGTCTTGAAGATGTTACCACAGCTGTTGTCGAACAAGCAATAAATAATGTTGCGGGATCCAATAATTCGCGTACGGCGTCGTGACAGTTGGGTGTATGGAAGGTGTTGGAAGGTATCGATAATGTTAGCGCGTTGACATCCGCGCGAGATCGGCCGCAATCGGTCACGATTTGCGTCGACAAGAAAATGCGATAGAACTTTCAAATGACTTACCTTGCAGAATGGAAGAGAATGTGTCTTGTCCGTGGATAATTCTGTGGGACCAAAAGGCATGTTTTCAACTTGTTGAAACAGCGAACATTCGTAACTAGGCCATATAGTAAATTCTGTTTTGTCCGAAGATTCTATTGCACTGATCACGAGGACGTTTCGAGGCGAGTGCAGTTCAACCTGGAATTTTTCACCGCAGTCAGTCCCGGATATGTCGTGCCTCGTTTCTCACCCCCGTTATGAATCTGGTTAAACCCGCAATGGGCACGGATAAAGAGCAATTTAGCGCCCACAAGCAAAAAAGCAAAAACAGAAAAATATTGCATTCGTCTAAAGTTAATCTGGTGGGGATTCACGGCCACCTTTATTCTTGGATCATTCTTCGAAAAATCTAATTCCGATGAGATCGTGGCGTGCTCTGTGTAAGTCCGGGGATAGTAAGAGATTTTCCACACTCGCGACAGCCAAACATGCCTCGAAATATGTAAATGGAAGCGCGGCCTACGGCATTTTGTGCCACATTTCACCCATAACGCCTGACCAGGCCGTGACCACTTCTGAAGAAAGAGATGACTGGACGGTACCACCCAGACACCTCTTTTTTCTATCGATTCGTTCGTTGCCTTCGGGTGTTCACCATCTTTAGAATGGGGACTACCTACGTTAAGCAGTATTCAAAAATACGGTATTTAAAAACAAAACTATTTTACTTAATGTAATATGAATGGTGTATATTCAAGTTATATATATATAGTCATTTTAATACAAAAATCGTTTTTGGTTGACGGTCTCGTAGCACTTCCGATTAGAAAATAAAGACTTTTTTGCACAAATTGAACGCAGGCTACAAATGCATTTCGGGTTGTTGTAAATCTACAACCCCTCTTCGGTGCTGTTAAAAAACAACAGTATAATTAGGAATCCGATATTATTTATATATTGTAAAAGATTTTTGCAACAAACACTTTCATGTTTCATAGAAAAACCACATAAAAATTTATTTTCACGTTTGCATTTTCTATAAATATACATGNGACTACTTAGGTTTACTAAGTTTATAGGTACTGTAATTGTATAAAATTAACTTATAAAGATTTCGCCGTAATTACATGTCTTAACAGCGGGCAAGGTCATTTATTTCCACAAAGCGACTGACCCTAGACGAGAGTTTAGAGGCAACAATTCAAAATAATAATAATGACAATGAAATAATGGAAAAGTAATTATACTCGTATATAGAACAAAACAAATTTGCGCGCAGTTAAAGTTTAACTAGGGACACGATAAGACATATCAATTTTATATCGATTCTACCCGTATAAAAACATCGAATTAAACTTGTGTAAAAAAGTCGTTTTGTATTGTACCGTATCTGTATTCTAAACAAACAATTCGTTTCGCACAATTTCCATATTTAAAAATGTAAGAAATATAATTATTTCAAAATTAAAATTATGGAATAGAATCATTCGGCGCGGAAGTGGTACAATTACTTCGAAGGTACCCGAGTATCGCGGGTCTAGGGATGCTGTATTTTTTAACGCACCACTGCGGCTGCCCCGCACGGTAACACATTCAGATAACAGTTTTCTTTTACCTCGAATAGGACGGGTCCTTTGATAGGACACCTATCAAATGACCCGTCACATTCCGCCATCTCACCTTAATGGTTTTCTTTCCGCGGTGTCATCTTAAAGACGGGAAAGAAAATAGTCATTTATTTACTATTTTCTTTACCGTCAAATTACATTAACAAATAGTAATAAATTACTTGTTAATGTAATCTTATTTTAATCTTTAACAATAATAGTCTTATCGACAATAATAGTAACCATGATTTATAGCGAAGAACAATGAACGAAGTAGATAGCCCGCGGAAACGAATTTTTTCCACATTACAATGGCAAAACAAATTATAAAACTATTAAATAAATGACACGATATATCTATTATAATATATCCAATAAAATATCGTAACAGATAGCGCTACCACAATTTTAACTTTTTCGCCGGGAAAGTTAGGCAACGGGTTGCTGGATTTTTAAAACAACTTTCGTTTTTTTCTTATAATAAAGTCGGTAGAAACTGTAACGATTAGTTATCGATCTTTCCGTCGAAAAAATGCCAAACGATTTATAAACTTTAAAAATTAAAGCTATTCTGCCAGGAAGCGAAGAATTAATTAATACGGTAATAAATAACGAGCGAAGCGGAAAAACAGGTGGCAATTATTTACGAAAGAACTGGTTTTTCACTCGGGTCTTTGCCAAATTTCTGCCGGGCAACATTTACGAATCGAGATTAAATTCTGAAAAATATATTTGTAAATAAATCCGCAATAAAGTGGCAGAAATTTGATATAAAGCGAATAAAATCCTCACAGACTGTTATCGATAACTCGATTATTGTCTGCACAAAAACAAGAGAGAATTGAATATTTTTTAATTATAATTCGTTTCTATAATATAAATGTCCAGTCGACTTTATCCCTGGTAATATGTTATCCTTGTGGCCGCACATCAACAGTTTCCATCTTTCGCCAGATTCTGGCGAAAGATGGAAACTGCAGAAGTCGGAGCCAGGGAAAATCCAGTTTGAACGGAAAAAAGTCAATTCGACAACAATTCCAGATCCGAAATTTGACATTGATTTAAAAAAAAGTTTGTAAGTCGCGTTCTCCTTGAAATTTTTTTTGTAATTATTTCAAAATTTTCCGACAAGAAACAGATTGACGTCAAAATATAATTTACATCATTGGCTTCGCTTCAAAACTGTAATTAAGCTTATCGATTTTTATAATCTGAATCTCGTATGCAAAATAATTAATAAGAAACCTTAATACAGTACGTTGATAATTAACGTAGCCTACACGAATCGGGAAAAAATGCAGAATTTTAATCGAAGTCTCTCACGTGACGAAGGAGGATCTTTTTGACTTTTAATTCTGGCCAACGAATTTTCTTCTCTTTACTCGGAAACATTTCGACTAATTTGGTTATATTAATCTTAATTATACAATTTCTTCCCGCGTTTAAAAGTGATTTTACTATTAAATAAATAAGTCTAACTGCCTCGTCTTTATCTGGCGTAATCAGAAAATAAAAAAGATTCCGAAAGCCGTTCGAAAGTGTAATTGGCACAAACAACAGAATGTAATCCAGTAATCCGCTTTCGGTTTTCACGAGTTTTAGTGTATTTCTGAAAACTTTATAGTATTTTATTGCGTTACGTAACGTTTTCTGAAATTTTTTGTATATTTTTACAATTAAAACAAAAAATTGTCTTTTATCGATCGTGAAAATGAGCGAATCAAGTGTTTTTGCCGTTGTTTATTCTCAAATCGGGAAAGAACGGAAAAACATTTGAGTGAAATTACAATTTTCACAATGGAAAACTCTTTAAATTATCAAAAGATTTTTCTTTATAGGTTAATGCGTAAAATGGTAAAAATAAAAAATATGTTAATATTTATCGTCCGCGCAATTATTCTCTAAGAACTTGCGTTATAACGATAGCGGCCGGCAATAAACGACGGTACGTAAACTAATTAAAAACGCCGTCACGAAAACCGATTAATCGATATCGACGTAAATCGATAAAACGTATAATAATTCGCCATCAAAACATTTTTTTTTCTTGCCGTTTAAATTCCATCGAGAGAAATTACGGATCGGACATTACGTATAAAGTGGTATTCTCGGTTAAAAAATTTAGAAAACGGCGATATTTATCGATAATGCCATTTGATTTCCAATAAATAGAACTTAACCGAGAAGACGGCGTTATCGGGTTACGCCGTAATTAGCTTAATACGAAACACGCGTTACGCAACGGAGGCAACACGTAACGTTAGACGGGCGAGAGTGCAATTTATTAACGTCTATTTCCGTCCTATCGATTTATCGGAAACTCGACATAAATTAATTTTATTCGTCTCATTTGAATATAATGCGATTGGAAGGAGACAACTCCGTGGCAAAAATACACAACGCCGACTCTTTTATACACTTTTATACGCATTTTCAAGGAAGGAAATGCGAAATGGCGAAAATGAGAAATAATCTGTAGGAAATACTTGGACATTTTCAAAACATAGAAAAATTTTTATTAAATAACGCACAAATTGCAAAATTAACGGTCGTGTTTGAAAAAAATAGCAGAAAAGTGGAGTTACGGACTGAAAGATTGCAAAAAACGAAGGAAAGAAAAAAATAAGCGCACGACGGCACAAATTGGCACGGCTTTAGTTAATAGAGAAAAGTTTCGGTCAATAAGATACCGTACGCGAATAAGTGGAGTAAGGTTGAAATTCGTGTAACGCCCTCTTTTCGGCATTTTCGATAAATAATATGAGCCGTAAAGAATCGAGTGATAAATTTGTGCAATTAATAAACAATTATTGTCGATAGTTTCACCTGGGAACATTATTATAGATGAGTGATTATTTTGTTATATTTTGTTACGTGAAGTATAATGCAGTCGAATCGTTACGTATCTGCAATATGAAGAAATTTGCAGTGGCGCGTTATAGCTTAATGGGGCCCGGGCGCGCTAGAATTAGGAACCCCGCGTATAGTAAACTATCGACTTCGGACATTTTTCTTCTGGAGAATGCTTTGACGGGAATTATACTGCGGTTATTACGAATTTAACACTGCTCATGCAAATAAAGGAAGAAAACGATGTTAGATAAAATTTTATTACCAACAAAACAAAATCACATATACGACATTTACCAACAATGAAATTTAATCCGCGAGAAAAATTTATAAATAATACATTTAACGGAATTAATATATACTTTTAATGCACCAAAAAATAAACTAGATTAAATCAGTAAGAATTAGAATAAACTGTAATTTAAAACTAGTCATTTAATATAACAGAGAAAAAACAACTTTTTATGAGTTACGCTTCTTCGCCTTCGCCACACGACAACGCATACTCTCCAGAAAGGAACAAAAATAAGCATTTAGATATACAGTCGAGCATCGATTAACCGACCCCCGATTAACCGTCACATCGGTTAACCGACCGTTCTAGTCGGCAAATTTCAAATGTCCGCCAGTGATGTGGCATTACAATATTTGGCTGTCTTGGCTACTTTAATATTATTGTTGTTAAATTTTTGCCTGTTTTAACTGGCAACATCGGCTCGACCATTGAAGGGAGGCCAGTATTTAAATTAAACGAGACTTAATTTTCTAATTATGAGTGGTTGTTTGTTTTGTGAGNTGTGGGTGTAGTTATGATACCTTGTTTACAATTCACTAAAATGTAATTGGGGTTCCATAATACCACCTTCTCCTCTATATTTTGTTGGTTTGTAAAAAATTTTATTACAAAATTTGACTTCAATTTTCTTTTTGTAGAAATTGTTTAAGTCCCTGGAAACTCGAGGTAAACAGGTACTTGTAAATACGGTCCCAATGGGACAGATGTCAAAGCTGATGTTTTTAACACGAAGAGCACAGATGGACACAACGATCTGTCTCATTTGTTTCGATAATACCACGTGTAATGACGTGTCCCGCTAGCATTAATTGTTCACCTATAAAATATCTCGATAAGCAGCTACAAGCGGCACACATCATTACATGGGACAGTAATATATAATTAATTTTACGTTGACTAGTTACAAGCCACCCTGGTAAAGTAGCCATTTTGTAAAAACGTAGCGCCCTCTATAAGTTATGAAAAAGGCGAATTTCCTTCGTTGACAATGGCTCCGCATAGCGTGATTAAAGTTGCCATACGTCCCGACTGGGAACATTTCCCGGAATGTCTCGTTTATCCATTTCTATCCTAAAGTATTCTTATTTATATTTGAAAAAGTCAAATAAAAATTGTAGTCTGTAGGTGTCCCGTCATCTGTCTAACACCTTTGGGGGAAATTTTTGAATTGAAATAACGTGCCTTCCGGTTCAAATTTGATACGAATCCAATATTTTTCTTGTTACGTATAAGTTACGTAACGGCCGGGAAAGTAAGATAACAGAATGAATAGGCGGAGAGGACCACAGAGGTAAAAAGGAACAAATTGCGCCGGTTGTTTATGTAATTACTCCCTTTAATATAATTAAATTTGTTGTAGGCTTGCAATATGTATGTTGCTCGGACTCCCGTTACCTCCCGAGTCGGAAATGGCGTTTTATTACCACACTGAATTCCAAATTTCGTCTTTTCTAACGAAATAGGGTCGAAGTTGATCGAGGTGGTGGCTATAGAAATCATTGTTCCACGGGCAACTACCGCCATCTGTCGGTTAAAATTGATAGCTCTGTTGTTTTTAATTTAATAATTATCTCAAATATCCAGTTGATAGAGATACGGGGCTTATCAAACTGCGATGGAGCCGTGTAATCGCGATCCCATCGAGAAATTAAGACTTTTATTTGTGGAATGCATTTCGGTCTTCACTAGACTCTACTCGGCCACAATTAGCCTATATAAATACAAATACAGTATCTACAACAGTTGTAAAAAACTTATATTTAACATTTAGCTTAAAAACAAGATAAACTATTCAAAAAAGAAAGAGGCGTGTAAAAACGAAAAAATAGCCAATTAACTCTGTCCCTTCAAAGAGAGATTTTTTTAAAGTTAACACTAGCATTCCTTCCCCCAAAATATGCCGGATAACATAAAAAAATGGCAGAATATAAAGTTTAAGTCTACTTTATCCCCGCGGGTGTAAGCACACGTTTGTACTTTCAGGGAAGAGAGCCACAAATTTGCATAGTGCAACATACACAGCGATAGGGCATCACGATAAAAAAAAAAAAAATTTTTTTTTAAGACCGAAAGCACTCGCAAGACAATCAATTTCAGTAGGAAAAGCTCATTGGTTACATTTAGGGGGACACGTAATACGGAGGTGGTTGACGGTACGCGGGTGTTGCCTTTGGTCTTCCGTTTTTGGCTTCGTTGCGAAGGCTGGAGGTGGCTGATAAGGTGGATCAGTCTGCGGTTCCCTCCTCTCGATTTGCGGTGTAGGTTCCGTACTGCCGGTCGGTTGATAAGTCGGCCGAGATAATGGCTGTTTCTGGTATTTCATAATAACTGGTGGTGTTGCTGGATCCGATTTCTCTTTGATTTCGTCAGCGAAAATGATCGGAACACCTTTACATACTGTATATAATTTTACAAATTATAAAAACAAACCTAATATTTAACACAATAGTTACAACTTACATGGATATACTGTAATTGTTCGCATTTCCGTCTGATTACAATTTCTACTCACGGTTCAAACAGACAATTCTTTCAGGCGTTCCTGTGTTAAGGATTCGTAGTATCGAACACTAAGTGGGTCTGTAGTACAGACTCACTTAGTGTTCAATACTACGATTTCTACCATTACTGCGAAGTCTCTGTAGTATTGGTTAACGGCGATTACCCCGGATGAGAATCAGTAGCCAGGATTCACTCACTTTCCTTCCTAAATTGTCATTAATTCTACAGTTTTCGTTAACACTCGTAATGCAATTCCAAAGGGTATACGTTATCTCACACCGTTTGGAATTGCAGCGCCTGTCTACCGCCGAACTAACGTAATTATATTTAATTGTCTCACACGTTCACCGATACGTACTGTATATCTATGGACGGAAAGTTTCACCATTATACTATAGGCACGAACAGATTTGCGACTGAGATTAAACACACGACTATTATTGACTATCGTCGGTTTACATAATTCGTTACTTATCGACCGTTTTCGTTCCGGGCTAACAATCACGTAGAACATTTTCATAATCTTTTTAATTAATCTCTTAAAAAATATTTTCTACATAACCTAAACTAACATATTCTATATTGTTATTTCTTCGAGTATTATTATTAATGTTCCAACTCGTATAATCAGTCGGCACTTACACGCTTTGGATAGTTACGAATTAAATACATCTTTATTACATCTCGTATTTTTACTTCTCGGTGGTTTTTATTAGTGGTTCTCCATCTGGTATTCATTTAATAATATTCTTCATTTTTTAACTCGGAATAATTTCCTTCGTTTTTTTATTTTCTAGACGATTAGACGATATTCTTCGCTGTCTATTTTGACGCATTTATGGCCAGATCAGACGCAATTCGCCTCAAACTGGTGGTAGAATCGCTAACTTTTTTTACAAATTAAGACGGTTAATTTTAAATTTAATACGACAAAGTCATCCGGCGACATCCGGACGACTTCGCCGTCGCATATTTATCGTTAGAATCGACGTAATTTAGCGCAATACGACGACAACGCTTTTTCCCTTTTAATCGGGAAATCCTTTAATTTATCAATTATTCCATAAATATATTTTGTAGAAATGCACCCCTAATCTACGACTGTGCCGCATTTTGCATTCTCCTCGCGTATTAATGGCGATTTAACCGCAATCGACGCGATTCCGATACTTTCGCGTTCGAGCAAAAAGATGATAATAAAATATTGTAAATATAATTTGCTTTTAAACAGTTTTGTCGCGGTCTTCTATAAATGGACGGAGAATATAAAGATTTTACTCGACAGATGGCGACGGTCGTCTACGGATGGAAACGCTAGNTTTTTAACGATACAATAGCGACGATTATTATTTTTAAAAAAATTGTTAGGCTAAACATCGATGAAAATTCAACGCGAAGTTGGTTAATAGCGATATGCTAATATACTAATTACATGAGATATACTAATATACTATACTAATAATGTATTTTTTTCATTCTTTTCGGTTATTCGATTTTTTCAGTTATCCGACTAACCTGAGTCCCCAATTGAGTCGGATAATCGATGCTCTACTGTACTTTCTGCAGTTATGAATGTATAAAAGATTAGTTTTGGCCCCACCAATTTCCCCGTTTGCCTGGCTAGTTTTTAGAGTAATTTCATTTTTTTCCTGGCGATTTTTTCGGGAAATTTCACTTTTGCCGATAGGATAACGTCCCACAAGCTGATTGCCGTTTTTTGGTACTTCGGTTTATTACGTAGTAAAAAGATCTTCATACGTACATTTACTAAAAGTAATTAAATTATTATTATTATTATAGACCTACTTAGTGTTCAGTACTACGATTTCTACTATTGCTGCAAAGTCTGTGTAGTATCGGTTTACGGCGATTCCCCCGGATGAGAATCAGTAGCTAGGATTCACTCACTTTCCTTCCTAAATTGTCATTAATTCTACAGTTTTCGTTAACACTCGTAATGCAATTCCAAAGGGTAAACGTTATCGCGCACCGTTTGGAATTGCTGTGCCGGGCTACCGCCGAACTAACATAATTATATTTAATTGTCTCACACGTTCACCAATACGTACTGTACACCTAATGGACGGACAGTTTCACCAATATCCTACTATATGCCCGAACAGATTTGCAACTGAAACATACGATTATTATTGACTATCTTCGGTTTACATAATTCGTTACCTATCGACCGTCTTCGTTCCGGGCTAACAATCGCGTCGAACATTTTCATAATCATTTTAATCTGCTGAAAACTATTTTCTACATAACCTAAACTAACATATTCTATATTGTTATTTCTTCGAGTATTATTATTAATGTTCCAACTCGTATAATCAGTCGGCACTTACACGCTTTGGATAGTTACGAATTAAATACATCTTTATTACATCTCGTATTTTTACTTCTCGGTGGTTTTTATTAGTGGTTCTCCATCTGGTATTCATTTAATAATATTCTTCATTTTTTAACTCGGAATAATTTCCTTCGTTTTTTTATTTTCTAGACGATTAGACGATATTCTTCGCTGTCTATTTTGACGCATTTATGGCCAGATCAGACGCAATTCGCCTCAAACTGGTGGTAGAATCGCTAACTTTTTTTACAAATTAAGACGGTTAATTTTAAATTTAATACGACAAAGTCATCCGGCGACATCCGGACGACTTCGCCGTCGCATATTTATCGTTAGAATCGACGTAATTTAGCGCAATATGACGACAACGCTTTTCCCCTTTTAATCGGGAAATTTTTTAATTTATCGATTATTTCATAAATATATTTTGTAGAAATTCACCCCTAATCTACGATTATCCCGCATTATGTATTCTCCTCGCCTATTAATGGCGATTTAACCGCAATCGACACGATTCCGATACTTTCGCGCTCGAGCAAAAAAGATAATAATAAAACATTGTAAATATAATTTGTTTTTAAACAGTTTCGTCGCGGTGTTCTATAAATGGACGCAGAATATAAAGGTTTTACTCGACAGATGGCGACGGTCGTCTACGGATGGAAACGCTGGTGTCTGTCGCCATAGAAACCGGGTGTTCTCCGTAATCGAGCGCCATCTAACAACAACACGGGAACTAAGCGGAGGTCGACGGATGATTGCCGGCGTTTAATGGTCGAACGAGCCGTTAAATATCCACTTTACGTAAAGTTAGTTCGGAGCTTTTCATTCGCGCCGCTCTTACGGGCCGATGCGGGCGTTGGATTCTACCGCAGGCTTTGGCAATGAAACTAAAAAATTCGTCGAAAACAACGGATCTAAACCTAAATTTTATTAGTAAATAATCAACGATTATTTTGGAACAAGTATATCCTGCACAATATTATTATAATTCATATATATATAGGCCTATATATTTGTTTATTACTGGTCTTTAATAAAATTATTATTATACGATATCGTAATAAACCGATATCGAGTCGTTTTTACGTATCGTAACGTTCGTCGCATACATATACGAAGGCAAAGAAATGACCGTCGATACGACAAAATGAGAAGAAATCGGGAGCCAATTTGACAAATAGGATCGAGGGGTGATGGATTACTCGTTAATTACGAAGCTGGCTATTCACCCGATAGCGTCGCTTAAACATTTCGTATCCGTCAGAGAATCGCACGCGCAATGCGTTTATTATTCCTTTATTAATATTATTTCGCGGGGGCTTTATCACTTCGGAACGAACGGCATTTGTAAGAATTTATCTTTACCGGTCGTTCCTGGGTTTCGACTTACGATCGCGATTAGTCCGGAGAGTTCGCGGGGCGTATTTCGACCCGTAGATCGAATTACGAGTTTCCACCGATTCGAATAACGTTCAACGAACAAACATAAAGATATATTATTTGCGGGAAGTAAAGAAACACCTGGCGATTTGATAAGAAACACTCGCTCCGTTTCCCGTTTCGGGTTGTAGATTTTATCGACGACGGAATTTTGACAGAAGACGGCTGCCGGAACCAACGTGGCGCGTGGTAATCCCGGAAAGACGGCGACGATTAGAAACTAATTAGGGAAAGAAAACTGGGGTGTGGGTAAATTACAATGCGGAAGTGCGATGGTCGCCGTACCGCGAGTAGTAAATGTATTAAATGAAATTTTTTGTCGAATAAAATGCTCGTATTCTGTCCGGAAGGTAAGGGGAAGTTGGGCAAATTGTACTTCTTATAACGGAAACGATCGTCATATCCGGAAGGTAATTGTAGAATCCGCTCGTTACCCGCGAGCTTTTCTGTCTATGGTAAAATACGGTTTTTGATAGCGAAAACGAAGTTTATTGCAATTTCTGGTACCGGTACAATTTGGACGTTACGCCGTGTAAATCGTACCTCCTGGGAATGTACTGTACCGCGGTGGGTAGACAATGCGCGGGAAAGAGTTAAGACGAAGAAACACGCAATTTCTGTTACACAATCGCGTATTTCAATCTCGACTAACCGAAATTCGGTAACAATTCACGTAAGTAACAAACGCAATTCTGCTCCTTATCCGGCGGTCGCGTTGATTTTAATTACGCACAAAAGAAAAGACCAGTCGAGTGTAAACACGGGCCTAGTTTTCTATAAAACAATAGTCTGTTATGCACCGGATGCCATTCTTCCGTTTAACGTATAAATTTTTCCTCCTTCCTACATCGAAGCGTGTTTAATTACGCCGAGTGAAACCAAAAGAAATATTTTTCCTCGAAAGAAAAGTCAAATTTCTGAAGAAACAAAAGTTAAAAATTTCTTGTGTAGTAGCGAGTACGAAGGAGGAAGTACGAGTTACACCATTTTCCCTTACACATCCGTTACGTAACCGAAAGAAATGCAAACTGTTCGACGTTTAACAACGGGGAAGATTTAAGTTCTCCACCCTTTTTCCGCGTACCAACTCCGCATCGACCGTATTGTCGAGTCTATATTCATTCAATAAATGTAATTATTTTTCGCCTTCGATATTAATTTCTGGATTTTGTTGAAAATGCGCTCGAATAAATCTCGAAATTTTTATCGTATTATCGATAAATTTTGTGAAATTTAACTTTTTTTACTCACTTTATTTCGGTTTGCTCCGATCTTAATTTCTTTATTTTAAAAGAATTCTTTAAACTTAAGAAAAGGTTCCGTTAACAACGATTTGTATTTGCGAATACTCATTTTTTTCAGAATTGTATCAAATATAAACTTTCCTCTTTTCCTCTCGTGACGTTTTCAAATGTTTTAAAACAATTCGCGCAATTTTCGGACTGGCGAGAAAACGCGAATGAACAAATATTTAACTTTTGTTTCCTCAGAAATTTGACCTTTTCTTTCGAGGAAAAATACTTCTTTTGGCTTCACTCGACGTAATTAAACACACTTTGATGTAGAAAGGAGGAAAAATTTATCGAAATTTAATCCAAATTTATTGTTATTTTGTAGCAGTAAATTCGGATAAAAAATAATTGAAGTCGATTAAAATAAAACTTTCCTTCTTTTAAAAATTCTGTCTTTTTTCCCTTTTAGTCGAAAGAAATTTTCTAATGCCGCTAAAAGAATTAATGCAGTAATTTAGTGGCGTGGGAAAGGACATCTCATTTTATTAATTAATTTAATAAGATAGGAAGTCTCTAATCATAATCACATTCGTGTAAGGATTTCTTTTTGCTATTTTCGATAATTCAGAGCCGTAAATAATCTAGTAATAAATTTGTGTAATTAATAAACAATTATTGTCGATAGTTTCACCTGGAAACATTATTATAGATCACTAATTACTTTTGTTATATTTGTTACGTGAAGTATATATAATGCAGTCGAATCGTTACGTATCTGCAATGTGAAGAAATTTGCAGTGACGCGTTATAGGTCAATAGGGCCCGAGCACGCAAGAATCAGGGGTCCGCGTATAGTATACTGTCGACTTCGGACATTTTTCTTCCGGAGAATGCTTTGGCGGGAATTTATCGGATGTTATTAGGAATTCAACACTGCCCACGCAAATATAGGAAAGAAAAGGATATTAGATAAAAATTTTATTACCAACAAAACAAAACCACATATACGACATTTACCAGGAATTAAATATAATCCGCGAGAAAAAATTTATACATAATAAACTCAATGGAATTAATATATCGGGGACTATGCCACTCGCCGAATTGCCCCCATTGCGGCGCTAGGAGACAACTATACTCTACTGCAGTGTTTCTCAACCTGTAACGAACCATCGCCCCTTCACTTCAAAATTCCCGAGGCCGAGGACCAAGGCTAATGCCAAATTCGTACTGAATTGAATAGACTAGTGACTAGTATAATGTTATTTGTTTAATTATTGTACGACTAGCAGACCCCGCCACGCCTTGTTGTGGCTCAAAATGTATCTATTATAAATGTATAACACTTCCCCCGTGGGGGAAAATTTTTCGAAAAATTTTTTCTTAGTGTACATTCTCTTGACATACCCTATTAAAACGCAATCAAAAGCGAAAAACCCGCATCTAAAATAGTATAAATAGAAGCAGAGTTCTTTACGGTAAGCCTTACGGGGAAAGCTTACTGTAAAGAACTCTGCTTCTATTTATACTATTTTAGATGCGGTTTTTTGCATTTTTGATTGCATTTTAATAGAGTACGTCAACACAATGTATACTAAGAAATGATTTTTCGATATTTTCCCTGCGGGGAAGAAGGACAAGATTAAGGCTTACTGTGAAAAACTTGGCTTCTATTATACTATTTTAGATGCGGGTTTTTGCGCTTTTGATTGCGTTTTAATAGGGCACATCAAGAGAATGTACACTAAGAAAAAATTTTTCGAAAAATTTTCCTTCACGGGGGAAGTGTTATACATTTATAATAGATACATTTTGAGCCACAACAAGG
Source organism: Centruroides sculpturatus (assembly GCF_000671375.1). NCBI lineage: Eukaryota > Metazoa > Arthropoda > Arachnida > Scorpiones > Buthidae > Centruroides > Centruroides sculpturatus. The sequence continues at coordinate 28,820 of NW_019386829.1, read as the reverse complement.
CGTGGCGGGGTCTGCTAGT
>NW_019386829.1:3066-24514 GCF_000671375.1 Centruroides sculpturatus | reverse complement strand
GAAATGCACCCCTAATCTACGACTGTCCCGCATTTTGCATTCTCCTCGCGTATTAATGGCGATTTAACCGCAATCGACGCGATTCCGATACTTTCGCGTTCGAGCAAAAAAGATGATAATAAAATATTGTAAATATAATTTGTTTTTAAACAGTTTTGTCGCGGTCTTCTATAAATGGACGGAGAATATAAAGATTTTACTCGACAGATGGCGACGGTCGTCTACGGATGGAAACGCTAGTGTCGGTCGCCATGGAAACCGGGTGTTCTGCCTCCGTAATCCAGCGCCATCTAACAACAACACGGGAACTAAGCGGAGGTCGACGGATGATTGCCAGCGTTTAATGGTCGAGGGAGCCGTTAAATATCCACTTTACGTAAAGTTAATTCGGCGCTTTTCGTCCGCGCCGCTCTTACGGGCCGATGCGGGTGTTGGATTTTACCGCAAGCTTTAGCAATAAAAAATTAAAACTGAAAAATTCGTCCGAAACGACCGATCTAAACCTAAATTTTATTAATAAATAATCAATAATTATTTTGGAACAAGTATATCATACACAATATTATTATAAATCTTACATATATATTTGTTTATTACTGGTCTTTAATAAAATTATTATTACGCGATATCGTAGTAAACCGATGATCGAGTCGTTTTTGTGTATTGTAATGTTCGTCGCATACGTATACCAAGGGAAAGAAATAACTGTCGATACGACAAAATGAGAAGAAATCGGGAGCCAATTTGACAAATAGGGTCGAGGGGTGATGGATTACTCGTTAATTACGAAGCTGTCTATTCACCCGATAGCGTCGCTAAAACGCTTCGTGTCCGTCAGAGAATCGCATAATTTATTATTCCTTTATTAATATTATTTCGCGGGGGCTTTATCACTTCGGAACGGACGACATTTGCAAGAATTTATGTTTAGCGGTCGTTTCTCGGTTTCGCCTTACGACCCCAATTAGCCCGGAGAGTTGGCGGGGCGTATTTCGACCCGTAGATCGAATTACGAATTTCCACCGATTCGAATAACGTTAAACGAACAAACATAAAGATATATTATTTGAGGGAAGTAAAGAAACACCTGGCGATTCGAAAAGAAACACTCGCTCCCTTTCCCGTTTCGGGTTGTAGATTTTATCGACGATGGAATTTTGACAAAAGACGGCTGCCGGAACCAACGTGGCGCGTGGTAATCCCGGAAAGACGACAACGATTAAAAACTGATTATGGAAAGAAAATTCGGGTGTGCGCAAATTACAATGCGGAAGTGAGGTGGTGGCCGTACCGCGAGTAGTAAATGTATTAAATGAAATTTTTTGTCGAATAAAATGTTCGTATTGTGTCCGGAAGGTAAGGGGGGACTAGCGCAAATTGTACTTCTTATAACGGAAACGACCGTCATATCCAGAAGGTATTTGTAGAATCCGCTCGTTACCCGTGAAGTTTTCTGTCTATGGTAAAATACGGTTTTTGATAGCGAGAACGAAGTTTACTGCAATTTCTGGTACCGGTACAATTTGGACGTTACGCCGTGTAAATCGTACCGCTTGGGAATGTACCGCGGTGGGTAGACAATGCGCGGGAAAGACTTGGAAGAATGGCAGCCATTCTTCCATTTAACGTAAAAGCGAGTACGAAGGAGGAAGAACGAGTTACACCCTTTTCCCTTACACATTCGTTACGTAACCGAAAGAAATGCAAACTGTTCGAGGCGGAACAACGGGGAAGATTTAAGTCCACCCTTTTCCCGCGTACCGACTTCGCATCGACCGTATTGTCGAGTCTATATACAGTCAATAAATGTAATTTCTGGATTTTGTTGAAAATGCGCTGGAATAAATCTGGAAATTTTTATCGTATTATCAATAAATTTTGAGAAATTTAACTTTTCCTGCCCATTTTATTTCGGTCTGCTCCGATCTTAATTTCTTTATTTTAAAAGAATTCTTTAGACTTAAGAAAAGGTTCCGTTAACAACGATTTGTAATTGCGAATACTCATTTTTTTTCAGAATTGTATAAAATATAAACTTTCCTCTTTTCCTTTCGTGACTTTTTCAAATGTTTTAAAACAATTCTCGCAATTTTCGGACTGGCGAGAAAACTCGCAAGGAAGAAATTTTTAATTTTTGTTTCCTCAGAAATTTGACCTTTCTTTCGANTAAATCTGGAAATTTTTATCGTATTATCGATAAATTTTTTGAAATTTAACTTTTTCTACTCACTTTATTTCGGTTTGCTCCGATCTTAATTTCTTTATTTTAAAAGAATTCTTTAAACTTAAGAAAAGGTTCCGTTAACAACGATTTCTACTTGCGAATACTCATTTTTTTCAGAATTGTATAAAATATAAACTTTCCTCTTTTCCTCTCGTGAGTTTTTCAAATGTTTTAAAACAATTCTCGCAATTTTTGGACTGGCGAGAAAACTCGTAATGAACAAATTTTAAACTTTTGTTTCCTCAGAAATTTTATCTTTTCTTTCGAGGAAAAAACATTTCTTTTGGCTTCACTCTGCGTAATTAAACACGCTTTGATGTAGAAAGGAGGAAAAATTTATCGAAATTTAATCCGAATTTACTGTTATTTTGTAGCAGTAAATTAGGATAAAAAATAATTGAAGTCGATTAAAATAAAACTTTCCTTCTTTTAAAAATCGTCTCTTTTTTCCCTTTTAGTCGAAAGAAATTTTCTAATGTCGCTAAAACAATTAATGCATTAATTTAGTGGCGTGGGAAAGGACATCTCTTTTTATTAATTAATTTAATAAGATAGGAAGTCTCTAATCATAATCACATTCGTGTAAGGATTTCTTTTTGCTATTTTCGATAATTCAGAGCCGTAAATAATCTAGTAATAAATTTGTGTAATTAATAAACAATTATTGTCGATAGTTTCACCTGGAAACATTATTATAGATCACTAATTACTTTTGTTATATTTGTTACGTGAAGTATATATAATGCAGTCGAATCGTTACGTATCTGCAATGTGAAGAAATTTGCAGTGACGCGTTATAGGTCAATAGGGCCCGAGCACGCAAGAATCAGGGGTCCGCGTATAGTATACTGTCGACTTCGGACATTTTTCTTCCGGAGAATGCTTTGGCGGGAATTTATCGGATGTTATTAGGAATTCAACACTGCCCACGCAAATATAGGAAAGAAAAGGATATTAGATAAAAATTTTATTACCAACAAAACAAAACCACATATACGACATTTACCAGGAATTAAATATAATCCGCGAGAAAAAATTTATACATAATAAACTTAATGGAATTAATATATCGGGGACTACGCTACTCGCCGAATTGCCCCCATTGCGGCGCTAGGAGTCAACTATACTCTACTGCAGTGTTTCTCAACCTGTAACGAACCATCGCCCCCTTCAACGTAGTATCGCCCCCTTCACTTCAAAATTCCGAGGCCGAGGACCAAGGCTAATGCCAAATTCGTACTGAATTGAATAGATTAGTGACTAGTATAATGTTATTTGTTTAATTATTGTACGATATAACGAATAAAATATCGAATTATTCTTAATATAATGTTTTACTAAATAAAATTGTTTTTCGCCCCCAAAATATAAATTGTCAATAATCGCCCACTCAACATGGAAAATCGCCCACATGGGGGCGATATCGCCCCCGTTGAGAAACACTGCTCTACTGGCTATACTGTCCGGAATACACAAGGGCTCGGAACGACTCGGGCCTGTCCTTAAATATGACATTAGTTCGGTCCTTGACGCCTATATATTGGCCTCCCACCTCCATTACACGTCGCCAGCGTGTGCCGACGCTGAAAAGATATATCTCTCTCTCGGATCGCTTTACTTAACTATTAGGCGTCGCTTATCGGAAAAAAGAGAACGTAAAGCTAATATCTGCATAAAAACCGTTAAGAAAAAGAAGAAGAAGAAAAGAAAGAATTAATACTGTATATACTTTTAATGCACCAAATAATGTACTAGATTAAATCAATAAGAGTTAGAATAAAATGTAATTTAAAACGAGTCATTTAATTTGTTTCTTTAACAACAACACGGTTTCATCAGAATCAAGAGTCATTTAATGTAACAAAGAAAAAACAACGTGTTATGAGTTATGCTTCTTCCCCCGCGCCACACGACAACGCATACTCTCCAGAAAGGTACCCAAATAAACATTTAGATATACTTTCTGCACTTGTGAATGTATAAAACATTAGTTTTGGTCCCACCAATTTCAATTTTGCTTGGCAATTTTTTCGGGTAATTCCACTTTTTGCCCATAGGATAACGTCCCACGGACTGCTTAATATTTTTTAGTACTTCGGTTTATAAACTAGTAAAACGATCTTCATACGTACTGTACATTTACTAAAAGAAATTAAAGATAAAATAATTTCGTTATAAGTTATTTAAAATTACGATGAATATTTGCACAGTTCGGCGAACTTTAAAATGTTTTAAATATTTAGGGTTAATTACTGGAAAAAGGTGTTCACCCGTATAATTGAACAACTTGGTTATTAAGGAGTAGAGGCGATACTTTGCCCGTAGGGTCATCAATAGGAAAATACCAGGAGGCAAACTTGGCATTAAAATCGCCTCCAATTAATATAATTTTGGGTTTGTATGTGTTAAGGAGACGGCGAACGTCCTCCAGGCGCGAATGTCAGGAATGTAAAAGTGAGTGTAGTTGTCGGTAATGCAAACAGTGTTTATATATAGTAAATCAATAGTCAATTTTCTTCTATTGTTTGGTAACATTCTTTCTATTTATTAATGTCCTTAGTTCACGCGGGCTCTATCGTTTCGGAACGGGCCCTATTTATAACTAGACAAGGCGATGCGAAATTCCACGTACGAGCCGAGATATTGGAGGTTAACATTTACCACGTGACATGTTTGGTTCGATTGCCCGAATGTATTCCGGTCCCGCGCAATTTTCGTTTTTCCAGAAAATACCTACTGAAGAATTTTCTTTATAATCAATCATAGAATATGAACATTTTTTCGAAAGATGGCGTTAGTCGTCTATGGATAGAAACAAGGTCTTGGATAGAAACGCTAGTGTCGGTCGCCATAGAGACCGGACGGTCACCCTCCGTAGTCCAGCGCCATCTAACAACAACACGGGAACTAAGTGGAGGTCGTCTTTCCTGGCAGTCGAGATTTGACAAATGACGATCGAATATTTATCGGACGCAATTAAACATCGTCTTTGAAAAGTCGATTCGGCTCATTTATTTATGGAGTATTTACGGAAGATGATGCGACGTTGAATTTTTCGAGTTTTGAAGTTAAATTTCAAAAATTAAATAAAAAATTCGTCCTAAGTATCAAATCTAAAACTTAATTTAATTAATAAATGATTTAGCAACGATAAATTATTTCGTCTCTTAGTATAATGCTAGGTTAAACGCCTCCTCCCGGATCATCCTACATTCAACTGTTAGTTACGCTACCAGACAACGGAATGACTAAAGATTCTCCTCCTCTTACGAGTTAAAACTTGCCGAGAGGGCAGCGTAGTTAACGGGAGTGGATGCGAATAAATCGTTTTTCTATCGCGTAATCTACTATACTTTTCTAGTAAAATGACGTCCTTTTTCCGATTTTCTTTCTCTGTTCTTTTAACGGCATTCTCTGCAAATAAACGAGTAAATATCGAGTAGTGTAAAGATAAATCCCATTTTTGTAGTTTTGGAAGGTTTATAATTAAAATTTCTCTTCGAAACACAAGCGTGCTTAACGGACGAAATCGGATCGACCGATGTCGATGAGTTGAAAAGAGCCAACTGCAACTTGTATTAAGCTTAATTGCAGGGAAATAACCCGATTCCCGCTAATTTGATACAAAACACGCCCTCCGTTTATCGTTTCGTCTTTTGGATTTTATCCACCACGAAATTCTGACAAACGACGGCTGACACATAAAAAATGACGTGTCGTTATTGCGAAAGAGAACTGCGACGATTAAGAACCGATGGTGGAGACAAAAGGTCAAAGATTGGTAAATTACAATGAAAAAATGTCTTCGTCGCCATAATCCGAGTGACGAACGTATTAAATGGACTTTTTCGCCAATAAAATACCCTCGCTTTGGTAAGGGGAAATCGGATAAATTGTATCCCTTAATACTGAAATTAAGCGTTATTCCCCAGGTAATTGTAGAAAGTGCGCCTCATCCGTGACGCTTTTCTGTCTACGGTAAAAGTTAGGACCTTGGCCCTAACGCTCAAGGTCTATATAAAAAGGTCAGGACACGCTCCCGTGATTCTACGCGGCAGCGGACATTTTGGGACTCGTCGATAGACTACACTGCACACGTAGGTCCTGCGTGAGTCGACTATATAAGTACTCAAACCTTTAAACAATGGTTTATTGTGTGGCACCAAATTGTAAAAGTAAATCTACAGACGTTCGATTGTTTAGATTTCCTGCAAATAAGCAGAGGAAAGCAAAATGTAGCGTAGACATCAACGGATAGTTCATGATACAGTTCAAAGAGTTTATATGTGTGAAGNTATTAGTAATAACAATAAAATATTTAATTAAACCATAACATTTTGTTAACATAAGTTAACATTACAGTCATATAATTATTTCGTATAGTTTAAAAAATTTTCAATTAAATTCGTGTTTTTTCCGATAATATTCGCGAGTTAACGCGCGTTACTACGCAAGGTCGACGGATAGAAATACGTAAGTGGCTTCGTCTTTTGTCTCTATCGAAATATAATTGGATACGGGACAATAGATTGTGTCGGAGACGGGAAAATTGCGGGTAAGAAACACGATTCGACCTCTATTCAAGGTCTGATAATTGACATTCGTTAGGAAAAAATTATTTTTTAAGCGGCTTTACCTTTGAAAATTTTCTGTAACTATGCCAAAATAGTCCGAGAAAGAAAGAAAAATTAAATCAAAATATAATTCCCGTTTGGCCTCGTCACAGAACTTATCGTTTTTATAAGAATATTCGGTAACAAAGCGCAACGCGTCGATCAATGACTAAAATTGAATAATTAATATACACGAAGTCGGGTAAAGACGAGAGATAATAAAAAATGGAAAACGTTTTTCGATCTTTTCCTAGTTTACGCCGCGTGGCGGGTATCGCGTAGTCTCGGCGATTTTAGAACTTACGAAAATGCCGACAGTTTTGTGACCGGTGTTTCGAGACCTTCGAAAACAAAATTGCCCTCTGGGCGAAAGATCCGGGAAAACCCCTTGACCGTCACCCGACTTACGCGTAATACGTCGGGACGAGGTTCGAAAACAAAGCCTATATTCTTTCCACGCCTCTGGGGCTTTTCTAATGGAATCCCGACTGCTTTTGACCTCGGGAAATCCCGTAAATTTCTTAAAATTTCAGTTTTTTCTTATTTCCTGTTAAGTTGGAGGAAATTTTGCAAATAAAAAGTATAATTAACTGGTAAACGGTCGGATTATATTTTTATTTATTAATTTTAAACCCGCTTATTAGTTGTTTAAATTTTTGTTAGTTATGACTGGTCACGAATGGTCAATAATCGATACGTAGCTTATTTGCGGCCGGACTCCGAAAATTCTTCACTCGTCGGAACCCCTAATATCCGGAATAATTGCGCTTACGCCGTCTTAATTTTTCACCGTGTCCGGTAGCTTCGATAACTGCCGGGTGGCGCAATTGGGCCAGGATACGAACGAGTACGAAGTTTTTCTTCGTAAACCCGATTATTCCGACATTCATTCCGTCGACTAAAAGTTATAAACAAATACGGCTATTTGAAAAGTTCCATTGTCGATAAGAGACTGAGACGTTATTCGAAACAATAGTTTAAAAGGTTTTAAATACTACGCAAATTTAAGTTTTTCTTTATGCAAACGAAAGTGTTAAAGTATACGACTGCGTCGAAAACACGTAAAAGAGATTTAATATAAATGGAAAAAAAGCGACGTTCGCCAATTATTCTACAAATTATGAATTTACACGGGAAAATAATCCGCAATTATTTTGTTCTTCGAAAGATTAGCAAGATTCGAAATATTTGAAAAGTAATTTAGATTTTATAGTTGTAATTTTAACGGGTGAGAAGTGTTATACCACGTTATCTTTCCAGACAATTGCGATGGTTTCCTACAAAAAAATTCTGGTTCTTAACGATTACTCCATCCCGAGATATTAAACAAAATGTACTCTAAAAAACACATAAATCTACCAATTTTTTTCCTTTCTTGCGTTCGAGAGGTCTCAAAACGTAGAGATCTGCAAAAAACTCGGAGGGTCAAATCTGACTCCATTCCAACGCTTTCCTTTGTTATAAACGCAACAATCCCGAAAGGTAATAATAATGACAAATTCTAAATACAATTTATGAAAAGCTTTCGCTATCGTCTTTTATAATGGGACGAACGATATAAAAATTTCATTCGACAGATGGCGATAGTCGTCTAGGGATAGAAACGCTAGCGAAGGTTGCCATAGAGACCGGGCGTTCTCCCTCCGTAGGCCAGCGCCACCCCACAACAACGCGGGAACTAAGCGGAGGCGAGTTTTTCCCACCGCCGAGGTTCGTAACGATCGGAGACGTATTTGGCCGAACCGAACGACGGAAGAGGCCTTTAAATGTCGTCTGAATGCGAAATTTATTCGGGGCTTTTCGATGGAGAACCGGACAATGGATCGGGTGAAGACTCCCTCTTGGGTATTAGTCGTTGGTTAACTTCGGAGATTGGTAAAACAAATAAATAAATACTAATAACGGGGTTGAAATTAAAACTCGTGCTAGGAGAGTGGAAATAACGGGAGACAGAGGCAAATTAATTATCTCTTTATAGCATTATCGAGGGCGTTATAAAAGAGTCTTTTCCCTCCGAAAACGTAAGATGTACAGTTCTTCGCGGACGAAATTATTACCAAAATGGGCATCAAAATTAAATCGTTGTAAGAATTTCACAGAATTAATTGAATCGGGGTCCTCTGCCTCCATAGATGTGTATATTATAATTTGTGCCCCATTTTATTTTAAAAATAAATTGACTTCACTGGTCGTAATAGAATATACCGTGACGTAAGAAGGAAGGAAATTTTCTGTCGTTAAAAAACAGTAAATTTTGATTAAAAAAAACGACAAAACTGAATTAAAATAAAAACTTTCCTCATTTGAAGATGATTGTTTTTTTTCTTTTAGCGTAAAAAATTTTTTGATGCGGAGGAAATAATACATTAATGGAGTAAACGAATGGTGCCGTAAGTGTTCATTCGTATCCAAATAACTACCGTTCGGTCCGAGACAATTAGGCACGCGGAAACACTCGATTATAATTATCGACAAGTTTGATTAAAGTTTTGATCCGAAGCCAATCGTGTAAATTATATTATGACGTCAATTTCTTTTTTTCTCAAAATATTTGGAAATGATTATAAAAAAATTTCAAGGAGAAGGCGACTTACGAAACATCACATTTTTCAATTGCAGAAAAACTGCGAAGTCTTTTCCGACCAATTTAAACGTTTATAAAAAGTTATCCGACTCGATAATCTTCGGAAACGATTAATTTTCTCGGATTTAATGGAAATTACTAGATGCCGTGGCATTGGTTTTCTACCCGAAGTATTTACTATTAGCTTTCTATCGACTTTTGCCACCGGGTTAACCTTTTCGTTGGAGATGTTATTACCATTGAAAAGTATTCCGGTTCCTTAAAATTCTTTAATAAATGAATTCATTTTGATCCGAAGCAATAATTTAGACATCTACTCGTAACGCGGGGAATTCTTCGTTAAATATATAAATTTTTAGATAATATTTATAGCTAGGAGCCACCCGGGACGGATTGTGAAGTACGATAAAGCTGGAGGCATCTCTAGTAAATTTCGGAATTATAATACTTAGAATTGGGTATTTTCCCCTTCTGCCGCGGGCGAGAGTCGATAAATCGAAATATTCAGTTCTTTAAATGCGGGATTTATCCGTTATTGTCAATACCCCGTTAAAGAAGTCGAGGCCGATGTTCGTTTCTATGTTTAGGCCTATATCGGCAATTTAACGATTTTTCAACTAAAATACGAGTCTTCGGAATACTCCGAAAACAATTTCCTGTTTCGATTTCGTTCTCGGGAGACTTCCAAGGTTAATAAATTTCATTTATTCGGGTCGAAGGCGGAAAGGCGAATTTACAACTGGAAACTGGTTTTAAAAAAAGTCAAAAGTTGAATTATTTGTTTACTGATTGAAAATATGCATAATTATTCTTATTTATAATTAATTATCCGATTTTATATTTGTATGAAATAAAATAAAAATCAATAAGTAATTATTAAATTGCGTAAAACCTTTAATCGAGAAACTGGTTTCGCCTGTAATAAATCAATCGATAAAAGTAGAAGGGGAGAATAATTATTCGGCGACAAAAGTATAAAATAATATTATTTAAATGTCGAATGTGATATTTATGTAAATCATATCGATTACATTCTGTTCGAATGGTAATTAATCGAACATCACATAATATACCCAACACGAAATATTAGCAAGTAATTATTTCATTATATCTTAACAGTTATAACTATTAACTAGCACCGGTGGAGAAAACTGGCAAAAGACAGGGGCAAAGATTATCGAAAGGCGAAAAGATTATCGTGTTAATAAGCAAATGTTAGGTTGGTTTAACAACCGTGTTCGAAGTAACACGCGTAGAAAATGTCTTTCCGAAGTAATTACGAATTCCTGTCGTAAACACGAACGTAATTAAGAAAGAATCCGAAAATATTTGTGTTTATAAAACACCAACACGGAGAAGAATTTCCAGTTCTGTGGCGTGCAAATTCTTCAGATTTTGTTCTTCGGCCGTAATCGAACGTCGATGGAAGTTGTCGCAGACCGTATTAATTGGATATCGATCGTCTTCTCTCGTTTGTTACGGAGCAGTTAATCGAAGGCCTAGCGATTTTCTTCCAGGCCACGGATATTTATTACCGGAAAGCCTTACTTTTATATTTTGAACCCAGCGAATTATAACAAATATAAATCTTTTAAGATTCGAGGATTAAACTCAAAAATATTCGTGTTCAGTTCGAGCTGTTTAACTCTATTATTGTTAACGCGGTGGGTTATGCGTCTCCAATCTGGTATCTCTCTAAATATCAGAAACTGGAAGTAATTCGGAATAAATTTATGAGTAGAATATTTTCATTGGAGTTTAATGTCCCTGGCACCAAGAAGAAAATGTAATTGCTTTCGGTTTACACGAGTTTTAGTGTATTTCTGAAAGATACTTAGGTTGGAGTCGAGTAGATTTAAGCTAACTGCAATGTCTATAAAAAGGTGTATTAAATCCCTTACGAAGTTGAGGGACAGTGAGCGGCTTTCGTTCAGTCTTTTGGGCCAATTGTACCATAAATCATTGCTAAATGAATCGAATAGGAATTGGGTGAGTCGACTGACTAGAGTGTTTAGTAGTTTTGATTTTTCCATACGGTCGTTTATATATGCGCCGGAGATAAGTGAAGAATTAGGCATTCGGTTAATTCGAAATGTATGGGAAAGTTCACAGACCCTCGATATTGAAGATATTCGGGCACGTAAATCGCCACTTTGGTACAGCACGATATCGGAATACCCTTATAGGCCTATTAATAATTATATATTGTCTGATTTACCTTTTAATATCAAAAGATTTTTTATTCAACTTCGACTTAACGATGATGTTATACCGATTAATAATATGTTTTATGTGTATTCTAACAACGTATGTCCGATATGTTATGATAATTTTTCAAAATTTCATTTGATTTCTGGTTGTGAAAATGCCGTAGGCTTAAGACAAAGAAATGATTTTCATTGTTTAAATGACTGTACTTCCGAAAAAGCGATGTATAGCTTTTTTCACTTAGCCAAGATAGAAACTATATACAAATTATATAATTATGTTAAAAAATTTATAACATTCAATTGAGAATTATCAGCTATTGATCTAATGTTAAGATATGTAGCTTATAAACAATAACTCCCTATGTAACAGGCTAAGGTCTAATACGAACAAAGGTTAATGGAATAAAAAAAATCTTTTTAAGATGAAGTTTATCCATCCGCAATTACAAATTTATAAAAATTTATACGAGACAAAGTCCGTCGGACAAACTCAGACCCCCGGGTAAACGATGAATAAATACTTCTTCCAAGGAAATCAAAAGTCGATAAAACGTTAAAATTTAATTAGGGACACGATAAGACATTTGAGTTTTATATCGATTCTATCCGTATAGAAAAATCAAATTAAGTTTGTGTAAAAAAAGTCGTTTTGTGTTGTAGCTGTATTCTAAACAAACAATTGGTTTCGCACAATTTCGATATTTAAAAGTGGTACAATTACTTCGAAGGTACCCGAGTATCGCGGGTCTAAGGGTGCTATATTTCTTAAATTAACGCACCACTGCGGCTGCCCCGCACGGTAACACATTTAGATAACAGTTTTCTTTTACCTCGAATAGGACGGGTCCTTTGATAGGACACCTATCAAATGACCCGTCACATTCCGCCATCTCACCTTAATGGTTTCCTTTCTGCGGTGTCATGTTAAAGAGGGGAAAGAAAATAGTCATTTATTTACTATTTTCTTTACAGTCAAATTACATTAACAAATAGTAATAAATTACTTGTTAATGTAATCTTATTTTAATCTTAACCAACAATAGTCTTATCGACAATGTTAATAACCATGATTTATAGCGAAGAACAATGAACGAAGTACTGTACATAGCCTGCGGAAACGAATTTTTTCCACATTATAATGGCAAAACGAATTATAAAACTATTAAATAAATGACACGATATATCTATTATAATATATCCAATAAAACATCGTAACAGATAGCGCTACCACAATTTTAACATTTTTGCCGGGAAAGTTAGGCAACGGGTTGTCGAATTTTTTAAAACGACTTTCGTTATTTTCTTATAATGGAGTCGGTAAAAACTGCAATGATTAGTTAATATAGTTATCGATCTTTCCGTCGAAAAAATGCCAAGCGATTTATAAACTTTAAAAATTAAAGCTATTCTGCCAGGAAGCGAAGAATTAATTAATACGGTAATAAATAACGAGCGAAGCGGAAAAACAGGTGGCAATTATTTACGAAAGAACTGGTTTTTCACTCGGGTCTTTGCCAAATTTCCGCCGGGCAACATTTACGAATCGAGATTAAATTCTGAAAAATATATTTGTAAATAAATCCGCAATAAAGTGACAGAAATTTGATATAAAGCGAAGAAACTCCTTACGGTCCGTTTATCGATTACTCGATTATTATCCGCAAGAAAATTGAATAGAACTGAATATTTTTAANATACTTTAAATTTTTTTCTGATGTTATTGCATCACTTTACGAAGTGCCTATATACGTAATTGAATCAGTTTTATGCAAGCTTAGTTTATCATGTCGTATAAAATTGACTGCTCGTGCAAGTTTGCTTAAAACATGCGACTCGAAAACCCCAAAATGGCGGCTCAAGAAGTAGGTCACGCGTGTCTTGACCTTCTTATATAGACCTTGCTAACGCTACTAAGCTTATTTACAGGAGTGCAATTTAACCAGCACTCCTCTATGCCGTACAGTTCTGGGGCCACGTGGCCGCCGAAGTTCATAACCGTAAAAAACTATTATCTGTTCAGTTCAAAGGATTGAGGCTCTCCGCATTTGTAAGGCTTATAGGAACGCACCCACTACTGTCCTTTTGATAATGTCAGGATTGACCCTATCGACTTAGAAAATAAACGCATTATTTGGCAGGAAAATCTCGTCACATTACCCTGGCGAGATTATAGCGACTCGGATGTCGACAAAATTATTAGAGTATGTAAGATTCACTGCAGTTTGACCTCGATCGATGATATCAAAAAATTCTGCGTAGACAAAAATACCCTCCCGAGTTACGATCACCATTCCTCCCATTAGCTTGCCCCTGACGTTTACTTCGAAGATCCGGATGATCGTCCCATTTTTAGGATTTACACTGACGGTTCCGAGATGGGTGACGAAGTGGGTGCCGTTTCTGTAGTTTACTGCGACTTAGGCCGCGAGCTTCACAACGCTCGCTTTCGTCTAGGTACACACTGCTCGATAGCACGGGCGGAAACTTTAGCTATTTATATGAGCTTAATTCTACTATTTTTGCTTCAGCAGTTACAGTGCAACTAACACGCAAAATAGCGCACGAAATAGTAAAACAATATAAGGCTGTGGAAGATCGGGACTCCTTCTCCTTCTGACTTCGCCTAGAAACTATTTACGCAATGTCGGTATTTCACAATGGCTCTATCATTTTCGAACGGACTGTATTTGCAAAAACCCACGTATATTGATCCTATAGTCGAGTTAATCTTACAATCCGCAATCTGTCGGTAGATTTTACCCGATAAACTTCGACCTCGAATATCTCGGCTCGTAGATCGTTCTCCAAAATTCAGACTCGGCCTCGACATCCATCTTGCCAAGTTGTAAATACAGTAAAGCGTTGATTTTCCGAATCAATTGGGGACTGGGGTTGTTCGTATAACTGATATTTCGGATAACCGATTTACGTACGAAAAAATAGTTTAACGTATCCGATGTTGAAATTTTTCTCCGTTGCGTGTCGCTTCGCGTTGAATTTTCGTCGATGTTAAGCCTAACNGCGGCGCTGAACTTCCGACGTACACGTTTTCGCGTTGAAAACGTCAGCCGCCGCAACCTCTCTATTATATCGTTGTGGCCGCACCGCAAAAGATTCTGGCGAAAGATGGAAACTGCAGAAGTCGGAGCCAGGAAAATTCCAGTTTCCACGGAAACAACTCGATTCGACGACAATTCCAGGTCCGAAATTTGACATTGATTAGGAAAAAGTTTGTAGGTCGCCTTCTCCTTGAAATTTTTTTGCTAATTATTTCAAAACTTTTCCACAAAAAAGAGATTGACGTCAAGATAAAATTTACATTATTGGCTTCGTGTCAAAACTGTAATTAAGCTTATCGATTTTTATAATCTGAATCTCGTATGCAAAATAATTAATAAGAAACCTTAATACGTTGATAATTAACGTACGCGAATCGGGAAAAAATGCGGAATTTTAATGAAAGCCTCTCACGTGACGAAGGAAAATGTTTTTGACTTTTAATTCTGGCCAACCTCTGCTCTTTACTCGGAATCAATTCGACTAATTTGGTTATATTAAGCTTAATTATACAATTTCTTCCCGCGTTTAAAAGTGATTTTACTATTAAATAAATAAGCCTAACTGCCTGGTCTTTATCTGGTGTAATCAGAAAATGAAAAATATTCCGAAAGCAGTTGGAAAGTGTAATTGGCACCAAGAAGAAAATGTAATTGCTTTCCGTTTACACGAGTTTTAGCGTATTTCTGAAAACTTTATAGTATTTTATCGCGTCACGTAACTTTTTCTCAGATTTCTTTGTATATTTTTACAATTAAAACTGAAAATTGTCTTTTATCGATCGTGAAAATGCGAGATTTAAATGTNATCCCGCATAATAAGACGACAGTGGGGAGGAATGATATATGAAACAATACGAAGAAACACCTATAAATATAGAGAAAAGATTACTGCGTAACTGTACAGAGTTTGAATCTCATTGATAATCGTCTCGCACTCTATCTAATTAACATTTCAAATTATTCCGTTTTCATTAATTAAAATTACTAATAATAACAATATGTGTAATTGAACTCTAACATTTTGATTGGAGAATGTAGCCATTGCCGTGCGAAAGAGTGCCGAAACGTTTTAAATATCGTCAACACAGACAAAAATTAAATCACATACATTGGTTACCATTACATTATTTATACATTCGTGAACTCGAAAACCTTAAAACGTAGAGAAAGGCGAAAAACAGTTGGATTTTTTCTGTAGGGCTGGATGTTAGCGTGTGTCGGGGAGGGAAAGGATTTTGTCGGTCCTCTTTGAAGCTTAATATCTTCTATCTTTTGTGGAAAATTTCTGAAAATTTTCGGGGGAATTTGAGTATAAGGGGCATTGATGTTATAAAATTTCGGTGGTTAGAGCTACAGGGGATGGGGAAATGGGGTAGTGTATGTTATCTCGAGTAAGCTCGGACTTCGCAAAGATTTTACTCTTTATTTGCAATTAAAAAAAAATCTAATAAAACTAGTCTCTGTCCTCGAAATTTAGCTTTTCGGCATTTTATAATAATTGATTATATGAAAACTTTTTAAAACATANGGAAAATAAAAAGTTAATATTTATCGTCCGCGCAATTATTCTCTAAGAACTTGCGTTATAACAATAGCGGCCGGCAATAAACGACGGTACGTAAACTAATTAAAAACTCCGTCACGGAAACCGATTAATCGATATCGACGTAAATCGATAAAACTTATAATAATTCGCCATCAAAACATTTTTTTTTCCTTGCCATTTAAATTCCATCGAGAGAAATTACGGATCGGAACTCGCGTATAAAGAGGTGTTCTCGGTTTAAAAATTTAGAAAATTCCCATATTTTTCGATAATGCCATTTGATTTCTAAGAAAAAGAACTTAACCGAGAAGACGGCGTTACCGGGTTACGCCGTAATTAGCTTAATACGAAATGCGCGTTACGCAACGGAGACGATACGTAACGTTACACGGGCGAGAGTGCAATTTATTAACGTCTATTTCCGTCCTATCGATTTATCGGAAACTCGACATAAATTAATTTTATACGTCTCATTTGAATATAATGCGATTGAAAAGAGGCAACTCAGTGGCAAAAATACACAATGCCGAGTTACGAAACACTTTTATACGCATTTTCAAGGAAGGAAATGCGAAATGGCGAAAATGAGAAATAACCTGTAGGAGTTAGTTGGACATTTTCAAAACATAGAAAAATTTTTATTAAATAACGCACAAATTGCAAAATTAACGGTCGTATTTAAAACCAGCAGAAAAGTGGAGTTACGGACTGAAAGATTGCAAAAAAAAGGAGGAAAGAAAGAAAAAATAAGCGCACGATGGCACAAATTGACACGGCTTTAGTTAATAGAGAAAAGTTTCGGTCAATAAGATACCGTACGCAAATAAGTGGAGTAAAGTCGCAGATTTTAAGGGATTTGAAATTCGTGTAACGCCCTCTTTTTGGTATTTTCGTTAAATAATAAGAGCCGTAATGAATCGAGTGTTAAATTTGTGCAATTAATAAACAATTATTGTCGATAGTTTCACCTGGAAACATTATTATAGATCACTGATTATTTTGTTAGGGTAAACTTGCCTAATTCGTACCACTTAAGGAAAAACCATCATATTATATTGTTATATTTGTTACGTGAAGTATATATAATGCAGTCGAATCGTTACGTATCTGCAATATGAAGAAATTTGCAGTGACGCGTTATAGCTTAATGGAGCTCGGGCGCTCTAGAATTAGGGGTCCCGCGTGTAGTAAACTGTCGACTTCGGACATTTTTCTTCTGGAGAATGCTTTGACGGGAATTAATCCGCGGTTATTACGAATTCAACACTGCTGATGCAAATAACGGAAGAAAACGATGTTAGATAAAATTTTATTACCAACAAAACAAAAAAACATATACGACATTTACCAACAATGAAATTTAATCCGCGAGAAAAATTTATAAATAATACACTTAACGGAATTAATATGTACTTTTAATGCACCAAATAATATGCTAGATTAAATCAGTAAGAATTAGAATAAAATGTAATTTGAAACTAGTCGTTTAATATAACAGAGAAAAAACAACTTTTTATGAGTTATGCTACCTCCCGAAAGGAACCCGAATAAATATCTAGATATACTGTACTTTCTACAGTTATGAATGTATAAAACATTAGTTTTGGCCTCACTAATTTCCCTTTTCGTATGGCAATTTTTTCAGGTAAATTCACTTTTTATCCGGCATTTTTTTGAGTAATTTAACTTTTTGTCTAGCATTTTTCCGGGTAATTTGACTTTCTACCTATAGGATAACGTCCCCCGGGTTGCTTGCTGTTTTTTGGTACTTCGGTTTATAATCCAGTAAAAAGATCTTCATACGTACATTTACTAAAAAATTAAATATAAAATAATTTCGTTATAAGTTATATTAAAATGACGATAAATATTTGCACAGTTCGGCGAACTTTAAAATGTTTTAAATATTTAGGGTTAATTACTAGTGAAAGGCGTTCACCCCCGTGATCGAACTGACTGGGATATTAAGAAATAGAGGCGATAAATATCAATGACGCGGCACACGTGGAACAACGAATTAAAAAATTCACCAATAATACGATCTTACGAACGAATCTAATCGGCTAATTTATCTAATTACATATAATTTACACGTTTGGACCGTGAGTTAATTACCGGGCGACGAAAGTAAGAATTTATGCAATTTAATGTGAAAGTTTTTAGGTTTTTACAATTAATGGAAATCTCGGACGATCCAGAAATTGCCAACACATTACAAGTCCATTCGAGTTTTCTGAAAGAATAATTATAGAATTGTGGAAACTTCGAATAGAAGTATTACTAAAACAATGTTTATAAATATGTAGGTACTGTACAGTACAGTACAAGTATCTACGGTGACTGGCAGAGTCTATATCGCGAGTGCAACATTGGTCCACCCTAGGAGCAATCTGCTCGTTACCTAATATCGAATCCATCCGACTTTCTCCCCTGGTCCAGAAGTAGATGGGAATTGGCTCTGGAATTGAGAGAAATAAGGTTAAGTCGGGCCGCGGTCTACTCGACTACGTTGCCCGTAGGGTCATCAATGGTAAAAATACCAGGCGGAAAACTTGGCATTAAAGTAGCCTCCAATTAATACAATTTTGTGTTTGTATGTGTGAAAAGACGGCGAACGTCCTCCAGGCGCGAGTGTCAGAAATGTAAAAGTAAGTGTAATTGTCGGTAATGCAAACAGTGTTTGTATTGATATATAATAAATCAATAGTTAATTTTCTTCTATTGTTTGGTAACCTTCTTTCTATTTATTAATGTCATTAGTTCACGCGGGCTCTATCATTTCGGAACGGGCCCTATTTATAACTAGACAAGGCGATGCGAAATTCCACGTACGAGCCGAGACATTCGTGGTTAACATTTACCACGTAACATCTTTGCCGGAATGTATGCCGGTCCCGCGTAATTTTCGTTTTCCCAGAAAGTACCTAGTGAAGAATTTTTGTTATAATCAATCACAGAATATAAACATTTTTCTCGACAGATGGCGTTAGTCGTCTACGGATAGAAACGCTAGTGTCGGTTGCTATAGAGACCGGACGGTCACCCTCCGTAGTCCAGCGCCATCTAACAACAACACGGGAACTAAGTGGATGTTGTCGTCTATCCCGCCCGAAATTAAATAAAAAGTTCGTCTTAAGTATTTAATCTAAAACTAAATTTCATTAATAAATGATTTAACAACAATGAATTATTTCATCTCTTAGTATAATGCTAGGTTAAACTCATCCTACATCCATCTCTTAGTTACGCTACCAGACAACGGAAGGAGTAAAGATTCTCCTCCTCTTACGAGTTAAAACGTGCCGAGAGGGCAGCGTAATTAACGGGAGTCGATGCGAATAAATCGTCTTTTTATCGCGTAATCAACTTTACTTTTCTAATAAAATGACGTCTGTTTTCCCATTTTCTTTCTTTGTTCTTTTAACGGCATTCTCTGCAAATAAATGCGTAAATATCGAGTAGTGTAAAGATAAATCGCATTTTCGTAGATTTGGAAGGTTTATAATTAAAAATTCTCTTCGAAACGGAAGCGTGCTTAACGGACGAAATCAAATCGACCGATGTCGATAAGTTGAAATGAGCCAACTGCAACTTGTATTAATTGCGGGGAATAACCCGACTCCCGCTAATTTGATGCAAAACACGCTCTCCGTTTATCGTTTCGTTTTTTAGATTTTATCCACCACGAAATTCTGACAAACGACGGCTGACACATAAAAAATCACGTGTCGTTATTGCGAAAGAGAACTGCGACGATTAAGAACCGATCGTGGAAACAAAACGTCAAAGATTGGTAAATTACAGTAAAAAAATGTTCTTCGTCGCCATAATCCGAGTGACGAACGTATTAAATGGACTTTTTCGCCAATAAAATACTCTCGCTTCGGTAAGGGGAAATCGGTAAATTGTATCTCTTAATACTGAAATTACGCGTTATTACCCAGGTAATTGTAGAAACTGCGCCTCATCCGTGACGCTTTTCTGTCTACGATAAAAGTTAGGGCCTTGGCCCTAACGCTACTAAGCTTATTTACAGGAGTGCAATTCAGCCAGCACGCCTCTATGCCTTACATGTTTGGGGTCACGTGGCCGCCGAAGTCCATAACCGTAAAAAGTGTTATCTGTTCAAAGGATTGAGGCTCTCCGCATTTGTAAGGCTTATAGGAACGCACCCACTACTGCCCTTTTGATAATGTCAGGATTGACCCTATCGACTTAGATGAATTAAACGCATTATTTAGCAGGAAAATCTCGTCTCCTTATCCTGGCGAGATTATATCGACTCGGATGTCGACAAAATTATTAGAGTATGTAAGATTCACTGCAGTTTGACCTCGATCGATGACATCAAAAAACTCTGCATAGACAAAAATACCCTCCCGAGATGCGATTACCGTTCCTTTCATAAGCTTGCCCCTGACGTTTACTTCGAAGATCCGGATGATCGTCCCATCTTTAGGATTTACACTGACGGTTCCAAGATTGGTGACGGAACTCCCGAAAAGCATTATTCTCCGCGATACGACTATCACAAACGCATACAACTCTTATTACATACACTTTACCACGGGAGGATATAGGCTAGAAGCTCGCGACCAACTAACTTCTACGAGACAAGACATTACCCCGCGTCTAGCCGAACAATTCTATTCATTTCCTTTAGATTAGTTTGTGTTTACATTAATTTATTGTTGCTTTTAATATTTAACGCTATATTAATTCACTATAAAATGTGTTTTTGGTACGTATTTTAGACTGTCTAGAACGAATTGGATTAGATTTACTTCGATTCGTGTGAAAATAATTGCCTCGGTTTCCGTCGGATTCGGATTTCGTCGATTGTTTTCGGACGAATTATCGACGAAGATCGAGGTATCGCCGCGTATCTTACACGCCATTATTAATATTATTATTTTGGAGGCGGCGGAACGTATTAAATTACTTTAAAAAATGAAACATATCATTCGATTTCCAGATTTATTTTTATATATAAAAACTAGCTGTTACCCGCGACTTCGTCAGCGGAGGTTTTGCAAGCAAACCCCATTTACATCCAATATTTCAATAACCATAGTAATTGTTATATAACACCTACCGCTGAAGAGAATTGCCGAAAATCAAACGAACTATTTTCAATTTGATCAATTTTCTGAAACGTTTACAATCGTTCTATAATCGAACCAATACGCAATAACAAATTCGAATTTAAAAC
>NW_019386829.1:0-2362 GCF_000671375.1 Centruroides sculpturatus | reverse complement strand
CCCCCCCGCGTTGGAATTTCGAAAAATCCTTTCTTAGTGTGCGTTTCCATGACGTACCCTAACTGTGTACCAAATTTCACCTCTTTAGGTTAAGCGGTTTGCTCTGGGCGATGATGAATCAGTGAATGAATGAATGAGTCAGTCAGGACAAGCAATTTTATATATTTAGATAATTAATTATATCCCGGGAAACGGATCACTTTTTTCTGGAAATCCCGCGACGAGCGAAGGACGAGAAAAGGAAAACCCTAATCCCTACTATCGAAACATTATTAATCGACCGACGTGTCATTAAATGTTTTAATTGCCCTTCCATCCAACTTCTCCGCGTCTACGCGCCTTTCCTATTATACTGTACTCTACGTCACAATAGTCGCGACTGCGGGTTTTAGCCAACATTCATTCCGTCGACTAAAAGTTATAAACAAATATTTGAAAAGTTCCATCGTCGATAAGAGACTGAGGCGTTGTTCGAAACAACGGTTTATTAAAGAGATTTAATATAAATAGAAAAAAGGCGACGTTTGCGAATTATTCTACAAATCGCGAATTTACACGGGAAAAGTAATTCGCAATTATTTTGTTTTTCGAAAGATTGGTATAATTCGAAATATTTGAAAAGTAATTTAGATTTTATAGTTGTAATTTTAACTGGTGAGAAGTGTTATAACGCGTTATCTTTCCAGACAATTGCGATGGTTTCCTACAAAAAATGTTGGTTCTTAACGATTACTCCATCCCGAGATATTAAACACAATATACGGTAAAACACACATAAATCCACGAATGTTTTTTGTTTTTGGTGTTCGGGGTCTCAAAACGTGCAAAAAACTCGAAGGGTCAAATCTGACTCCATTCCAACACTTTCCTTTGTTACAAACGCAGCAATCCCGAAAGGTAGTAATAATGATAAATTCAAAATATAATTTATAAAAAAGCTTTCGCTATCGTCTTTTATAATCGGACGAACGATATAAAAATTTTANGAAGGGTCAAATCTGACTCCATTCCAACACTTTCCTTTGTTACAAACGCAGCAATCCCGAAAGGTAGTAATAATGATAAATTCAAAATATAATTTATAAAAAAGCTTTCGCTATCGTCTTTTATAATCGGACGAACGATATAAAAATTTCATTCGACAGATGGCGATAGTCGTCTAGGGATAGAAACGCTAGCGGAGGTTGCCATAGAGACCGGACGTTCTTCCTCCGTAGGCTAGCGCCACCCGACAACAACACGAGAACTAAGAGGAGGCGAGTTTTTCCCACCGCCGAGGGTTGTAACGATCGGAGACGTATTTCGCCGAACCGAAGGATGGCAGAGGCCTTTAAATGTCGTCTGAATGCGAAATTTATTCGGGGCTTATTGTTGGAGAACCGGACAATGGATCGGGTATAGACTCCCTCCCGGGTATTAATCCTTTGTTAACTTCGGAGATTGGTAAAACAAATAAATAAATACTAATAAGAGGGTTGAAATTAAAACGTCGGGTCAGGAGAGCGGAAATAACAGGAGACGGAGGCAAATTAATTATATCTCTATGGCATTATCGACGGCGTTATAAAAGAGTTTTTTCCCTCCGAAAACGTAAGATGTACAGTTCTTCGCGGACGAAATTATTACCCCGATGGTCATCAAAATTAAATCGTTGTAAGAGTTTCACATAGGTCTAAAAATATGTTAGATTTTTCGCAAAAACGCAAAACACCGCATCTACGCCTGTAAATCTCGCACGTCGCTTTCTCTTAACACTTCAATTGTTACTTAACCACTTCCATTTTTAACACTTTCATTGTTAACACTTCCTAAGAAGGGAATTTCGAAAAATCTTTCTTAGTGTACATTCTCGTGACGTACTCTATTAAAACGTAATCAAAAACGCAAAAAACCGCATCTAAAATAGTATAATAGAAGCCGAGTTATTCTTGGGAAGCCTTAATCCTGTCGCTCTCTCCAGCGGGGAGAATTTCGAAAAATCCCTTTTTAGTGTACGTTCTCACGACGCACTCTGTGTAGCAAATTTCAACCTTCAACTCCTAACCGTTTGGGCTCTGCGCTTCTTATTATTATTCGGAGTGGCTATTTTAAAGGGCAACTTTGGCAACTAAAAATAATATTGTCGACGATATCATTTTAATATTGAAAAGAAAATTCCTGGTAATATTCAAAAGAAAATTCAGAACCGCAAGAGCTCCTCCTCTTTTAAGTTTGGGCTTTGTATAAAATATAAATCAAATCGACTTTTTATTAACAAATACACTAACTACACTTTACACAGTTTTCACATTCTTTTCGATTTATATTCACTCACTGCACTACTTTGGAATTTTCAGTTCTTTTTCGGTTCTTCCCCTGGTCA
>NW_019386828.1:51938-54676 GCF_000671375.1 Centruroides sculpturatus | reverse complement strand
AAACATTCACGAGACATTGTTCTCACACACGTTTAGGTCGGCCTGAGCAGTCTGACACTGCGCCAGGAAAATCAAATGGTTTTTCAATTCTACTCAGGTGGTCGTTACAGGTCGCTGTTAAATTGTACCCCATAAACTATCAAGAATTATAAAGGTCAGGCGTGCATGATTACTCCTTTGAGAATTAACCTAAAGAATATGGCCGATTCTACTCAGGTGGTCGGTACAGTTCGCGGAAACTGTTAAATTTTCTCCCACACACTTTCAGGAATGACTCAAAATCAGGCATGCATGGTTACTCCTTTGAGGATTAACCCATGGTGTATAGCAGCCTTAACCATTTTAAAGGTTTTGTAGGCCCTATACATGATGAAAATCGCTCCTGAAACTATTTATAAGGCTTTCTAAAAGGTAAAAAACGATCTAAATAGCCTCACTATTAAACGAATTTTTTAAAGCTATCATACGACTCTATAATTTTAGGTTAACTAGAAGGCTATATAAAGGCCTCATATGCCTATCCAATAACTCCCTACTTTCCATACTCAGAAATTTTATAAAGATCTTAATAAGGTCTTGTAATGCATACAACGTCTTGTAACAGCCGATGGGGCCTTCTAAAACGTGACTAATTCAATTTTCTAGGCCCTAGAGGAAAAAATTCAGGATTTTTTCCCATGATATAGAGGCATTATACACTCAAGTTGACATACATTCGAAAGAAACTGTGTCTATTTTTATTATTTTTTGACTTAAAAAAATAAAAACAAGAAGGATAAAATTTTCATTAGGTCTTGTAATGCATACAACGTCTTGTAATAGCCGATAGGGCCTTCAATTTTCTAGGCCCTAGAGGAAAAAATTGAGGATTTTTCCCCCATGATATAGAGACATTATACACTCAAGTTCACATACATTCGAAAGAAACTGTGTCTATTTTTATTATTTTTTGACTTAAAAAAATAAAAACAAGAAGGATAAAATTTTCATTTATTTTAGTTCTAAATTCTTTAAACAATCTTTAAGTTTATTATTATTTATTTATTTTTTTTAAAAGGAAAAAAATAAAGGAGGAAATAAATATAAAAAGGAACCATCAAACAAAACAAGACGTTTCCTACATCAGATCGTCTAACAAAAATCAGACAAGAATCGTTCCACTTGGACTGTTTTCAGATTTATTAATTATTATTTTGTCTGAAAATATCACTAAAAATAAAAATATTTCTATCTTTAACTTTACTTCGGAAGGGGTTTTTTTTAGTAGTTTAAAGCGGCAGAAATACCTCTAAAAAACCTCCAAAACTTCACCTGTAATGCTCGGTTTTTTAACGTTAAATTCGCATAAATTTTAAAGTTTTTAACACGTGGTTTATGGAAGAAATAATGATTTTTTCGGGTATATTAAAGAGGTTAAAACATAGAAAATTCTACATATAAAATGCTATTTCTTACCCGTTAAATTAGCCTAGAATTAGGGGGTTTTAACACAACAATTGTGCTTACAAAATGAAATTTTTCACCATTAAATCCTTAAGTCTATGCTATTCTAACACGTGGTTTGTGTTAAAAGATGTTAAATATTACATAAAATCCGATTTTAGTGTGTATTTTTAATGTTAAACTCTTCCAAATTTAACTAAAAAAATAATAGCATTTTATAAGCCATTTAACGTTGCATAAAGTAGTAAAAAATTTGCATNATAGAAAAAGGGTGAATCATTTATTTATTTATTTGCAAGTTTAAATAAATGAACCAGAAATGAAAAAGGAAGTCACCGTTAAGACAAGGCAGAATTCCACGAATTTCTAATCAATTGTCTTAAGAACCCCCTCAAAACACTTGCCATTGTTCACAGGACAGGTGTTGACCTACTTAACCTTTTGTCTTTGTTTGAGAAAATATTTTTCCAAATCTGGCTTACAATACAAATTTGCATGTGAACCTACATCTACCTTACCAATTTTAATGGGAAAGTTTGACCTTTACCGAGGTGAAACTTACTTTCGAGGGCGAAAAATAGAGAATTTTAGTATATATAAAGTTTATAACTGTCTATAGAAGATTTTGGGAACCACGGAGAAGGTTGGAGACCAAATTATTTTGGATATTGTTTAATTTTTTGCCCGTCTCGACCACGTTAAAACCTTTGATCCTCCTATACATCTGCTTAAATTTTACGCATTCCAGGACTTAAATTCTTGGAATTTTATTCGATTTTAAGCCCTAAATTTATTTTCTAGACACTAAACTAAGTGAATATTTAAAATAATAATTTAATTTACCCAAAAATAATACGATAAATTCAAAAATTACGACTTAAAACTAAATTTGCAACCAAGAACAAAGAAACTATCGAAAAATCACGCTTAAAATCTAAAACAATTCGACTTAATTGTATTTTAAAATTAAATAAATTAAAAAAAACTTAATTACTAATTAAACTTCAATTAAAATAAGGCATAGAAACACGTTTCCGAATTTAAACAAGAGGCCCGAACACGTGGGATCATTACCGAACTGACTACTTTACAACAGAAAAAATTGCTTAAATAATTACAAATTAGGGCCTTAAATTAAAATTAAATACATCAAAATTAAGCTTAAATAGTCCATTTTAAAGGATCTTAAGTTTTAATTAGTAGAAACGATAATTTAATTAAGAAATCAGTCGTTAAAGTGGGGTAGACATTTTTAAGTAGACAGATTTTTGTTTTTACTAGATTTTTATTACGCA
>NW_019386828.1:45479-49900 GCF_000671375.1 Centruroides sculpturatus | reverse complement strand
GTTTTTTTAAAAATTGAAGTAACAGCTACTCCCGATATTTTCCAGTAACATCAGCTTGTTCACAATATTTTTTCCTTTTAGCCAACTATAATATTAGGGGAGTATACGACATATATACAAACTATACATCAGTTTTACAGAATCTATAAAACTATCTTCTATTAAGGCATACCTTGAGTACGGCTGTTATTAAAGTTGTACACAATTGATTGTACCTTTTACTTATAAAACAGTTCTATAAAATCCTTGATCTAAAACATACATTGGACAATAATTATCAAATTGGTATACAATTGATTATTCCTTCTACTCATAAATCTGTTTAAAAGGCAGTGTTCATGAAAAGCAGAATTTAGTCTACGATATTTCAAATCGGCTATATGTTCTTTCAATCTTACCTTAACTTTACGTTTAGTTTCACCTATATAAAACTTTTTATTTTCGCATGTACACGGAATTACGTAAATTTATACGTAAAAACATGGAAAACGTGTAAATTTTTTCACACGTATCAACTAAATAAAGATGAGACAACCCGCCAAGTGTCTTAATTTATAGCACTTTATTGTGTTAGAAGCATAAACATAAAGTAATTTTATCACTTAACAACTCCTCTCATCAGCCTTAAAAAATACATCAAATATATCCGTGTTAAAATGTCTCATACCCCTCACATGCCAGGTAAATAATAATTAAATTTATTAAGCTAAATTATCATTTAGAAGTTTATAACACAGCATATATTTATATATATACGGAATTTTTAAGGGGGGTATAAATTGATAAAAACTCTGGAAAAAACTTTTTTTTTTTTCGATAACAAGAAAGAGGGAAGTGATTTCGCGGAAAGCTTTTCATCTCTTCTATGCTTCACTCCACCCCTTCGGTGTACGGACCTTATAACGGAACACAATCGATATTACATACACGTCGGTGCCAATCACATCACTCTTCCCAACACATGCGCCAATCATACTTACTCATTCGGCACATGTTGACACCCTTTTTCCCTCAGTTTAATTGGAAAATAATATATATATATATAAAACACGAGGAATTTTAGTCGTTTGGGATCATATTCATGCACTTTTCCTGGAAAAAAACACCAGTAATGTAACATGTAAATAGTTAGTTACGTCAGAAATAACAAAATTATTAACAGTTGTAAGTGATACGTTGTAAATTCTATCTTGTTTATGACATTGAAACGTTATAATTTAGTTCATTTTTTAATTAGAAATTTAAATATTTCCGCTTTATTTACGAATTAAAATATGTAAATTTCTTTTACTTAAATGTCTATCCAGGGGTGAAAGAGATCTTTTCAGCCTTTCACAAATGTATGCATGTGGTGCATGCATATATTTGTGCAAGGCTTGAATTTGTATGCTTGTTACAGTGTTAAAATAATTCCACACCAGACATTTAGGGTAAAATGCACCTGGTATTACATATGTCTCATACATTGTATGGTACACTCTACCCAGTGATACAGTGTTAAATACCCCATTCCATGAAAACAGTGCCTTGTTGATCCATAAAATGGCTGAAGGAGTTATATTTTGTCATGCTGTAAATTTAACATTACGTTAAGCCACTCAAATCACTGTGTGACATCTGCTGGTTTCAGATAGCAGTGACATGGGTACATATGGATACATTGTTATCTGAAACCAGCAATGTAATATCTGGTACAAGTCTGCTGCAATCCACAACTTAGTTAATTTAACCAATGCTGGAAAAAAGCCCCTGGATAGATGTTTATCTGTACTATTAATATAGTATTATACTATTGTATATGAAAATAATCATAATGTAATAATTAAATCGATTTTCTTATAAATGTTGTTTAAAGTTTTGTTTATATAAATATAAATTACAAATTTTATATATTTTTGCTTTTCATAAGAAATTTTTTATTTTCAGAGGCTGAAAATTTTCATAAGTATTTAATATGAAGAATAAAAAGCAAGAAACACTTTTCCAGAGAATTGATATTATTCAACAGATATCTCCATTTCAACATTTTATTCTTGCTTTAATGTTTCGTTTAATGTTGCTGTTTTATGGAGAATGGCAAGATCAATATTTTGAAGTTAAATTTACAGATGTTGATTATCATGTTTTCACCGATGGTGCATCATTTGTTGTAAATGGAAGTTCTCCATTTAAAAGACACACTTATCGTTATACACCATTTCTAGCCTATTTATTAACACCTAATATTTACTTACATCAATTATGGGGGAAAATATTGTTTTCAGTTTTTGATGTTAATACTGGTTATCTGATCTACAAAATTTCAAAAAAAAGATTGAATGACTTATCATCACTCTGCTGTGCTTTGCTGTGGCTTTATAATCCATTGCCTGCAGTGGTATCAACTCGTGGAAATGCTGAATCTATTATGTCTTGTCTCATACTTTTAACAATACAACTTTTACATAATAACAAAATATTCTATGCTGGCTTAGTATACGGATTTTCTGTGCATTTCAAACTCTACCCAATTATATATGCTCTCTCTATATATTTAAGATTGAGTGAAAAATCAAATAAATCCAATATGAAAAAGATTTTATATTTGGTACCAAACAAAAAGCATTTTTCATTTGCAAGTGCTGCTGCTATTACATTTATATTGCCTACTTTTCTTGCTTTTAAAATGTACAAAATGGAGTACATTGATGCTGCTTTTCTTTATCATTTGACTCGTAAAGATATAAGACATAATTTTTCTCCATTTTTTTATCTTTTATATTTGTTAGATGACGAAAATCATAAATGGCTATCCTTTCTTACATTCCTACCTCAAATGGTTTTATTAATAGGTATATCGATTAGTTTTAACAGTGAAAAGGATTTATCATTTTGTATTTTTATACAGACAGTCGTATTTGTTTCTTTAAATAAAGTTTGCACATCTCAGTATTTTTTATGGTANGATGCCCGCCATTGTTATTGATTAATTACTCCGTTTCGAAACAAGATGGAGGGGAGGTTAAGTTTAAAGAGTGCTTATAGATCATAATAATAAATAAATTTAAAGTAATTTATTCCAATTTCATATTAAAATACTACTCCAATGAGTCAATTTCTTCGCTTTTAAACATAAAGGGGCCTTTCGTAGTAACGAAATATATTAAATTTTCTTGTTTTAAGGCAGTTTTTTCTTTCGCTTTGAAGGCTTTCAGAAAACTCTCTTACAATATGAATTATAACCCTTTCATGATAGCGATAAGACTTTTTTCCTACGAATAAGTAATCCAAGTAAACGAACACAGGAAATTGTTAGATGCAAAGATGGCTTCCATAGATAGGAAACGAATGCTACTGACATCTGGATGAAGTTGAATGGTCTTCCGACAGTTGGCACCAGATGTCGGACACTCCGCCCTCTTGCTAGGCCCATCGACCAATTTCGTTTGCATAATTAATGTCTGATTTGGGTCTTTCCTGTAATTATTGATTTTCGCCGCTCAAATATTCATTTTGTAAACTTCATTAACTCGACAATATCATTTTTTCTACTTGTCATTTCTTCGCAATTATTTTACTAATGAATCCTATCTTGTTCTTTTCTCCTACGGGCTATAAACCATTCCCGAAACTGTTAAGACTTACAAGCTCCATCGATAACAGGAAATTGATAAATTCTTCCTTCAACGATACGAAACTTATCAAGATATTGTAATTAGATAATAATAACGATAATGAAATTAAATCTGTCAGAATATAATCAATTAATACTTCAAATTCTTTTGTATTTTCAGTTTTCTCAACCTGGAGACAAAGCGGCTCTTTCATTTTAATCCAGTTAAAACCGGATGGAGATAACTATAAGCCACGTGATAAGTAAGGATTATCAGGATAATCTTCAAACTTAACACCTTCTCGTTTATGTCTTTAAAAGTATTTTTGGAAGGAGCAAGAGGAAAGTTTGAAGAAAACATCCATCGTAAAGGGGAGAAAAAAGGGGGAAGGAAGCGGAAACGAAAGAAGCATCCATTTTCATATCGAAGTCCTTCACGCTTATGTATACAGGCGAATAAAGATTTCTTCCCTCTTCAGGTCGAGTAACCGGAAAAGTGACATTGTCTGGAAACATCCTTCACATCCATCACTATCACAAAAGTCCCGAAGGCATCCCTTCGAAAAAAAAAGAAGCTTTCCAAAAACGAATATTCTGGACCATGGGCGTAGCGAGGGGAGCCTGGGTGGGCACGGCCCCTCCCAGGGAACCTGGTGCCCTCCCCAGGAAATCACAGCCGAAAAAGTGTTGAGTCGATTTGTAAAAACCTAAAGCTAAAATAAAAGTTTTGAATACTAAAAAAAGGTGAACGGCTTGCTCGGTGCCCAATAATGAACAATAATTTGAAATAATTCAATTTTGTGTCAGGTTGGCCTCCACTAGGCCCCCC
>NW_019386828.1:11845-43373 GCF_000671375.1 Centruroides sculpturatus | reverse complement strand
AACAAGGCCACCAATAAAACTCAACTGCCTAACCTATAACCAAAGTCTCCTTTTAATTTGTTTTTAAAAAAAGCGCTTGACAAACTTGCCCCGCATGCCGAAGTTGCCCCGGTCTCCCCTATAAGATCTTTGTCGGATAAAGCCTTTTATATTTATTATACGCCTTAAATTACTTAATAAAGGCTCATTTATCTTTCAAAACGTAGAGTTAAGACTTCACTGAGGAACTCAATTGAAATGGAAAAATATTGTCCAATTCTACTGAAAGGCAAATGGCTTTAATAGCATTTCATAGCCTTACAATTTATATACCTTTATTTGTAGTCTTAAATTTTAAATTTAGTAGAATTCTGAAGCCTTAAAATTTATTTTTTCATTTTATTTGAAAACATTAAATTTTTACCCCCTCCAAATTACTTATAACCTGTTCTTGACAAAATTCTATAGCCTTAAATAGCTTGAATTTACTAAGAAAATATAGCTTTAGAACTTTGAAACAAATTTCTTCATATAAGTGATTTTATTTTCTCATCTAGCTAAATTTGTAGCACCCAGATGGATGGGATATTATGCAAAAGGAGGGGGATGTTGTAGATAAAGACACCACATAAATTCATTATATTTGAAGTAACTGAAGTGTTCTTCCGTGATAAGAAAAGTAAACAGGAAAACTGGCGATACACAGGAGCATTAATTTGAAGCAAACGACCACGTTTGCCAACATGTGCATTTGATATTTAAATAGCAAACTGATGCCCAGTCCTGGAGGCTGGCACAGTACAGAAGAAGGAAGAGATAAAAAAAAAAGGAAGGAAAAAAGTTGATTTTCAGTTTTGTCGCTGAGGTTGACGGTGAGAGAATAATGCAGAGTCATTCATTATCAGTTGTTAAAATGAAATTCTCGACGGAAGGACAGTGTACCATAAAAGAGCACACTGTTTAGCATATCGGAGATTCTCTCTCGCGACTCCTAATAGCCACCTTCTAAATTTTTATATCATGCCTTGCGTATTCTTTACTTTAAATGGGTGTAGTAGTGAGTTTTCACTCAAATATAGAACCAAGAACTATCAAAATGAAGAAATTTGCTACATTGCTGTGTACTCCTTTCTACTGTTTAAGTGCTGTCTTCTTTATGGACTATTATATTTTCTTAAAACAATAGAAAATTGTTTTAAGAATATACATTAAAGTGAATACAGCATCAGGTAACTTTTAATGCCTATCTTTTTTTTTCTTGAATAGGTGTAGTAGCAGTATTTCACCCATTTATACAGCCAAACACTAATTTGCCACATTGCTGTATCTCTCTCTCTCCTTATTTGCCCTTAAAATTGTTTATAAATGTACTTTAAAGAGCATTTTTTTAAATGAATAAAGGAAAAACTACTAGAATATATGGTTTAAAAGTTTTTAAATTATATTATAGTAGATTCCCACTGTATACAGAGCCAAATACTATCAGAATCTTCTCAATGGACTATTATACATTTGATTATCTTAAAGTATAAAAAATTGTTTAAAAATAGTTTACAGGACTGTTTTTCTTTTAATTAGAAAACTTTCCATTTTTATAAATATTTATTCTTATTTTTTTTTTCTAAAGTTAAAATTTGTTAAGTGGACTTTTCTGTAATTTGTTTGATGAAGAAATGCATTCAAAACAATAAAAAAGAGAGAGAGAGAGAGAAAGATGCTGCACTTAGAATGTTATTGTTTTGTTGTTTTCGAGGCAAATTAAGAAGGAAAGATCTTTTTCTTTTAAAATTAAAATTAGTTAAGTGGACTTTTCTGTAATTTGTTTGATGAAAAAATGCATTCAAAAAAATAAAAAAGAGAGAGAGAGAGAGAGAAAGATGCTGCACTTAGAATGTTATTGTTTTGTTGTTTTCGAGGCAAATTAAGAAGGAAAGATCTTTAAGAAAAATAATTTAAAATTGCTTTAGTAGGCTTCGCTTGTCTAATTTTCATCCAAAAATTAACTTAGAATCCTTAATTAAAGTTAAGAGTTAGAAGCGTAATTTGTTTCTTTCTAAAAAGAATCGGTTTACAAGTGTTTCTTTTTTGAAATAAAATTCTCACTTTTGTGTTGGGAGTTTTCTAATTCTGTATCCATAATTTTCTTAAAATTGAAGCTTTCCACTATACAGGGTGGCCTAAAAGTTTGTTGACTGAGATATTTTGATCCATCCTATAAATTTAGGTTTATAAATTCTCAAATTGAGTCAGCATCACACTATATACATGCTACTTCAGTAACATTAATGCAGTTGTAAGATTTTAAAATGGCTGATTTACTTTATGCTAGTATAGAATAAACAAGAAGTTTATTATAGTTGCTGATGTTTTACATTGTAGAATAAGTATCAATCAGATAAATACTACTGCAAGAATATTTTAAGCAATTACTGCTTTATTAGTTTTTACAAATATTTACTATATTGACTGTATTGGAGATGTAGAGGGATACGTGGTGAACGAATGGTGTACTACAGTAACAATTTAGAAAAACTAGTTACATCAGTAACATTTTATGTGTGTTCGTGGTCATAACATGCATAAAATGAATGTTGTAAAACACTAATAATCAGACAAAAGATGACTAATTTAATTAGACTCTACTGGCTTATTTGAAATACTACTACGACTGCTGTAGTATTAGAGAGTTTATTCAGTTACCGAATGCTTGGAATTTTAAAATATATGATTAACCAGAAATATACTATTATAATACTGCTTAAATGCTAATTTTACAGCAAGTATGATAAAATAACAAGCTTCTCCCAAGCAGGGTTGCCTCTATAAGACATTTTTTTTTACAAATGTTAGTAAGAAACTCATTATTTAATTAAGCTTTTACATTAAACAGATTAATAGGAAAGCAGGAACATGGATCTATTAATAAGCAACTAGTAGTATAGACATGTACTTTTTATTTTCTGTATATCACCTCACATTTTAATAGATATTAGACTGTTGTATATGTATTTTCAAAGCTTTCAAAATAAAACTTAAAAGTAAATAAAAGTAACTAAAATTCCTTATTAATAAGCATAAACATAATAAAACAAGAGAAAATGTTTAAAATAAGAAATTTTATTTACGGTCGATAAAGATGACAAATTGGAAATTTATTGCCTACATATATTTTTGATATAAAAAGGCATTTTATATTNCATCTTATACATCTAGGTTGATAAATTATCTGAAATTGAGTCAGCATCACAGTATATACATGCTACTTCAGTAGCATTGATACAAGATTTTAAATTGGCTGATTTACTTTATGCTAGTATAAAATAAAGAAGAAATTTATTATAGTTACTGATGTTTCACATTGTAGAATAAGTATCAACCAGATAAATACTACTACAGGAATATTATAAGCAATTACTGCTCTATTAGTTCTTACAAATATTTACTATATTGACTCTACTGGAGATATAAAGTGATATAATGGTGTACTAAAGTGTTTGTGGTCATAACATGCATAAAATGAATGTTGTAAAACACTGATAATCATACAAAAGATATTAATTTAATGAGATTCTACAGGCTTATTTGAAATATTACTATGACTGCTGTAGTATTATAGAGTTTATTCAGTTACCGAATGCTTGGAATTTTAAAATATATGATTAACCAGAAGTATACTGTTATAATACTGCTTAAATGTTAATTTTACAGCAAGTAGGATAGGATAACAAGCTTCTCTCAAGCTGTGTTGCTTCTATAAGACATTTTTTTACAGATGTTTGTAAGAAACTCATTATTTAATTAAGCTTTTAATTAAACAGTTTAATAGTAAAGCAGGAATATGGCTTTACTAATAAGCAACTAGTAGTATAGATATGTACTTATTTTAATAGATATTAGACTCTTGTATATGTATTTTCAAAGCTTTCAAAATAAAAATTTAAGTAACTAAAATTCCTTATTAATTAATAAGCATACACAAAATAAAATTTTTAAAATAAGAAATTTTATTGATGGACAATAAAGATGACAAATTAGAAATTACATATATTTTTCCATATAAAAAGGCATTTTATACTTATTTTATACCCTGTATATTCCATAAAATTTTTCAAATATGTAACAATAACATTAAAAACAGGATTTTTGACTGTTTATTTACATATGCACACTTTCTCTCATAAAAAAACAGGTTAAAATGTCATCCAAACATTAAAATTACCAACACAATTGAGATATTACAGTATAATTCCGTTAAAGGCACTCTTACATCATTGCGGTAGTAGGCTGCGCAGCGCAACTGGCACATACCTAGTTTAAAAATTATACATTTCGGATCTTTTTTTTACATTATCAACAAGGTTTAAACATTAAAAAAAAAACTTAAAATTTCTCTTTACAATTTAAATAATACTTTATCAGATAAAGTATATTGAAAGAGTTAAGCTTTCTTGAAAGACAAAATAAGCAAACCTCTTTACAAAAACTCTAATATTTTGAAAGATAAGGAAATGGGTCAAGAATTTTCAAAATATTTTCAACTTTGGAATGTTAGAAGTGGTTTAATTCAATGATAATATAAGTAAATTAGGTTTAAATAACCCTTGTGAATTTGCAATGGAGTAAGAAGTGTACTGTTTGAAGGTTGTAAAAATCCTTTGAAAAGTTTTTTGAGTTTTCAAAAAACTTAAGTTTGTGTATATTTGTGTGTGGAAAATATGTTGAACATTATGTATTTTAGCAATAATTTAGATTTTTTGGATGAAATCCTGCAGTTTATTTGTACTTTTTAGTGTTTTAAATAGTTTTTGAGATTATTTAAAAAAATTTTTTTACACTTTCTGATCAAAATATAACAAAGCATCAGTTATATTTTCACTAGAAATAACAATAACTAAAACAAACAGGAAAAATTGATCAATAGTGATGACAAATCACTGTACTGTTTTGAAATTATTGCACATACCACTTTATTCTTACAAATCTAGTGAGCTTCGCATTGATTCTATGTAATATTTTCACAGAAAACATCACATAGATCAATTAATTTTTATGACTAAAGAAAGTTCTGTTTAAATAAATATTTAGATTAGTTCTAGAAGAATATGTATTGTTAGTAGTATTTAATTTTTAAGAAAGGATATAATATATTCTTTAGAATCATACATAACTATAAGTTACAACAAGTAATTTATAGACATATTTAAATCAGTTCTATTAAGTTTTCACCTAATATGCAAATATTAAAAGCAAATATTTATCAGGAAAACTTCAGTTTATAGCAATGCAAAAAAATAAGAAAAGAAAAAAATATTAATACAATTAACATTGACTATAAATTGTAAAATCTTCAATATTTTTTTATATTTTATATATATATTTCTACAGATCTTAAAAATTCTTCATAGATGCTATAGGGGTGGAAGTGGGTTGTTTACACGGTACCCTGAGGAGACTAGCCAATCAGATAATTCGTTATTTTCATTTGTACAATTCGCTTGGAACTCTTGCTGATAAAATGATGAATCTGTGTAGTAACGTGACTGGCTTTTATCATTAATTGTAGAATTTCCTTGGAATTGTTGCTGCTGCTGCACCAGAATTGATGGACTAGTGTAAATGGGCAATTGATTATTTATATTTTGCAGTTCCCCACTTATTTCCATGTAACCAAATATAGGTGCTGTCGTTTGACTTGAATAACTGCAGCTTGGCCTAGAAACTGGTGCTGTGGTGTATGTAGGCATATAGTCTCTTCTGCAGTCGCTGTTGTTCATGGTTGTTTCATAATTCAGTGGTTGTAGTTGGGCAAATGATTGATATGGCGGCGCTTAATTTCGGGAGACCCAACTGTATCCTCCAGCCCAACTATTGGCAGAAACAGTTGCCACTACAGAACTGCAGAAAAAATTATAGGATGGTCCCATTGTCGCCAGACTGTCGACAGGAAAGGAAGTTGAAGTGGGAACGGTAACTAACGGGGACGAGGAGGCGGTTCCAGCTCCTGACGTATCATTGATCATGCTCATCTTCATTTTCTTGTTTTTCGTCCTTCTGTACTGGTACCACACTTGAACTTTATGAGGATAAAGATTTAGTTGTTCTGCCAACGAATTTTTTTTCTGCATCAATTAAATNTATATATATATATATTTCTACAGATCTCCAAAATTCTTCATAGATGCTTTAGGGGTGGAGGTGGGTTGTTTACACCGTACCCTGAGGAGACTAGCCAATCAGATGATGGGTTATTTTCATTTGTACAATTCCCTGGAAATCGTGCTGATGAAAGGATGAATCAGTGTAGTAAGGTGACTGGATTTCGTCATTTATTGTAGAATTTCCTTGAAATTGTTGCTGCTGCTGCATGTGAACTGATGGACTAGTGTAAATGGGCAACTGATTATTTACATATTTCAGTTCTTCACTTATTTGCATGTAACCAAATA
This sequence comes from Centruroides sculpturatus, assembly GCF_000671375.1. Taxonomy (NCBI): domain Eukaryota; kingdom Metazoa; phylum Arthropoda; class Arachnida; order Scorpiones; family Buthidae; genus Centruroides; species Centruroides sculpturatus. Next base: position 36,948 of record NW_019386828.1, on the reverse strand, counting down.
TAGGTGCTTTCGTTTGACTTGAATAACGGCAGTTTGCCCTTGAAACTGGTGCTGTGGTGTATGTAGGCATATAGTCTCCTCTGCAGTCGCTGTTGTTCATGGTTGTTTGATAATTTAGTGGTTGTTGTTGGGCAAAGGATTGATATGGCGGCGCTTGATTTCGGAAGTCCCAACTGTATCCTCTAGCCCAACTATTGGCAGAAGAGGTTGCTACTCCAGAATTGCAGAAAAAATTGCAGGATGGTCCCATTGTCGCCAGACTGTCCACGGGAAATGGAGTTGATGTGGGAACGGTAACTAGCGAGGAGGAGGAGGCGGGGCCCGCTTCTGACGTATCATTGCTCGTGCTCATCTTCATTTTCTTGTTTTTCGTCCTTCTGTACTGGTACCACACTTGAACTTTATGAGGATGAAGATTTAGTTGTTCTGCCAATGAATTTTTTTTCTGCATGCGTTGAATTTTGTTTCCAGCTTCAACAACTGCTGGCTAGTAAAAACGGTTCTCAACCGTTTTTTTTTTTTACCTAAATGTAAAGGAAAAACAATATATATTAATATAAGCTCTAGAATGATTTGCTTATAGGCGTATATAAGTAAAAGTTAGAGAATTGATTGAATAACCTGAAAAATAAGAAAAATCAACTAGAAAAAATCGATTTAATTCTTGAAAGCGATTAAAACTTTAAATGAAACGTTGAAAAATGATTTAAATTTAATTGAAATTAACTGCTGAAACCGATTAAATTTAAACACACGTGCTGAAACTAACAAATTTCAAGCTAGTTAAACAATAAAAACGACATATAAACACAATTAAAAGATGAAACAGACATCTTTAAACATAATTAACTATTTAAACAGATAAATTAAACACAATTAAGCAATGAAATCGACAAATAATGAAATTAACTAATTTAAACACTACACGTGCACATTTTAACCGAATTATGCAGTTTCTGAACATGATAATGCGCTAAAAACTTGAAAACACTAATCATTAAACCACGACACAAAATTTAATAATAATAAGTAAACAACAAGGAAAAGGGTAGAAATCTTCGACAGTTTTATTTATAAAAAGAAAGGAAATGACGCCAAAAAACAAGTAAAATAAAAAAATGCGAAAGAAGAGGAGGAAAAGGAGGAGAGAGATATCGCAAAGTTAAATTATGAAATTTAGACTTTTAAGAAGGAGTTTTTCAGTAGAATGGTGACATCAGCTGCTGAAGATTCGTTGTCCAAGGCACTAAATATTCAAGCACAAGGAAAGCGCAGTTTCCAGATGCATCTGACAGTCAGCCAGTAAGAGAGAGGAGAGACAGAAACTAAAAAGAGTTTATGATTTGCAAAATTATTTCATTATTCATCCAAGCGACAGCTGGTTTCCTATTTTACTACGTATGCCCCCGGAAAGTGTGCTGTTGACTGTGGGAAATCCACGCTGTTCCAGAGTGTAAAAGAACCTATTAATCAAAGAAATCAGCTGTTGCTCCGTGGCAGTGAAAAATGTCATTTGTCACGCCGTGTGCGATGCTATTTCTGCCAGATGACTGATGATGTTGCAGCGTAAAGCTCCGTTATCCAAACACCTTTAACAGTGATCAATCAATTCAACGATTTACTATATAGGCCTAAGTAATAAATATATAAGTCTAAATATATGTTGAAAATTTGGCTGGAATGATGCGGGAATTAGCTTCAGTGTTTGTCATGTGTCAACTTGTCACACTAGTAAATGTCAATATAAAACTTTATTAAGCCATCGTTAATTATCTCAACATCCTCTCGGCAAACATGTATCATAATGAGAGTCCATTTTCTACATAATGTTCAACGTTTTAGCCTGATNTGATGAAAGGATGAATCAGTGTAGTAAGGTGACTGGATTTCGTCATTTATTGTAGAATTTCCTTGAAATTGTTGCTGCTGCTGCATGTGAACTGATGGACTAGTGTAAATGGGCAACTGATTATTTACATATTTCAGTTCTTCACTTATTTGCATGTAACCAAATATAGGTGCTTTCGTTTGACTTGAATAACGGCAGTTTGCCCTTGAAACTGGTGCTGTGGTGTATGTAGGCATATAGTCTCCTCTGCAGTCGCTGTTGTTCATGGTTGTTTGATAATTTAGTGGTTGTTGTTGGGCAAAGGATTGATATGGCGGCGCTTGATTTCGGAAGTCCCAACTGTATCCTCTAGCCCAACTATTGGCAGAAGAGGTTGCTACTCCAGAATTGCAGAAAAAATTGCAGGATGGTCCCATTGTCGCCAGACTGTCCACGGGAAATGGAGTTGATGTGGGAACGGTAACTAGCGAGGAGGAGGAGGCGGGGCCCGCTTCTGACGTATCATTGCTCGTGCTCATCTTCATTTTCTTGTTTTTCGTCCTTCTGTACTGGTACCACACTTGAACTTTATGAGGATGAAGATTTAGTTGTTCTGCCAATGAATTTTTTTTCTGCATGCGTTGAATTTTGTTTCCAGCTTCAACAACTGCTGGCTAGTAAAAACGGTTCTCAACCGTTTTTTTTTACTTAAATGTAAAGGAAAAACAATATATATTAATATAAACTCTAGAATGATTTGCTTATAGGCGTATATAAGTAAAAGTTAGAGAATTGATTGAATAACCTGAAAAATAAGAAAAATCAACTAGGAAAAATCGGTTTAATTCTTGAAAGCGATTAAAACTTTAAATGAATCGTTGAAAAATGATTTAAATTTAAATAAAATTAACTGCTGAAACCGATTAAATTTAAACGCACGTGCTGAAACTAACAAATTTCAAGCGAGTTAAACAATAAAAACGACATATAAACACAATTAAAAGATGAAACAGACATCTTTAAACATAATTAACTATTTAAACAGATAAATTAAACACAATTAAGCAATGAAATCGACAAATAATGAAATTAACTAATTTAAACACTACACGTGCACATTTTAACCGAATTATGCAGTTTCTGAACATGATAATGCGCTAAAAACTTGAAAACACTAATCATTAAACCACGAGACAAAATTTAATAATAATAATAATAATAAGTAAACAACAACGAACAGAGTAGAAATCTTCGACAGTTTCATTTATAAAAACAAATGAAAGGACCAAAAAAAAATAAATAAATAAAATAGAAAAAGGCAAAGGAAGAGGAAGAGGAGGAGGAGAGAGATATCGCAAAGTTAAATTATGAAAGTTAGACTTTTATAAGGAGTTTTTCAGTAGAATGGTGACATCAGCTAGTGAAGATTCGTCGTCCAAGGCACTAAATATTCAAGCACAAAGAAAAGCGCAGTTTCCATGACAGTCAGCCAGTGAGAGAGAGACAGAAACTAAAAAGAGTTTCTGATTTGCAAAATTATTTCATTATTCATCCAAGAGACAGCTGGTTTCCTATTTTACTACGCATGCCCCCGGAAAATGTGCTGTTGACTGTGGGAAATCCACGCTGTTCCAAAATGTAAAAAAACCTATTAATCAAAGAAATCAGCTGTTGCTCCGTGGCAGTGAAAAATATCATTTGTCACGCCGTGTGCGATGCTCTTTCTGCCAGATGACTGATGATGTTGCAGCGTGAAGCTCTTCCATCCAAACACCTTTAACAGTGATCAATCAATTCAACGATTTACTATATAGGCCTAAGTAATAAATATATATGTCTAAATATATGTTGGAAACTTGGCTAGAATGATGCGGGAATTAGCTTCAGTGTTTGTCATGTGTCAACTTGTCACACTAGTAAATGTCAATATAAAACTTCATTAAGCCATCGTTAATTATCTCAACATCCTCTCGGCAAACATGTATCATAATGAGAGTCCCTTTTCTACATAATGTTCAACGTTTTAGCCTGATAAGCGGCCTATAGGCATGCATGTGCGACTAACTAGAGAAATACTATACAATTTCTAGCACCCTCTCTCCATAATTTCGTTCTTTTATTATTAACAGTCTTCAAAGCTAACTTTGTTACAGTTATTTTAGTGTTAGTAATTAGGTTACCGGGACCTACGTTTGTTTAAGTCCTTCTTCACACCATCTAGGATTATTTCGATATCATTAGAATGTCAATATCTAGTAAGGCGAACTCATAAAATGGATCTCCATCTATGAGATAAAAAGTGTTTTTAAAGTAGTTTACGGAATTTATTAGCTATTTTCTGATTTTAACAGATTATTTGAAGTGTTGCTTAATAATAAATGGTTACATTAAAACCATTAAGTTGATGGTTTTCTAGTTATAAATTACATAAATATGACTAAAAAAGTGCACTTTTGCGCTCTACTTCAACACAAACTGTTTCTAAAGTAGTCCAGAAAACTTNCCATCGTTAATTATCTCAACATCCTCTCGGCAAACATGTATCATAATGAGAGTCCATTTTCTACATAATGTTCAACGTTTTAGCCTGATAAGCGGCCTATAGGCATGCATGTGCGACTAACTAGAGAAATACTATACAATTTCTAGCACCCTCTCTCCATGGTTCCGTTCTTTTATTATTAATAGTTTTCAAAGTTACCGTAAGTAATGAGGTTACCGGGACCTAAATTTGTTTAAGTCCTCCTTCACACCCCCTAGGATTATTTCGATATTATTAGAATGTCAATATCTAGTAAGGCAAACTCATAAAATGGATCTCTATCTATGAGATAAAAAGTGTTTTTAAAGTAGTTTACAGAATTTATTAGCTATTTTCTGATTTTAACAGATTATTTGAAGTGTTGCTTAATAATAAATGGTTACCTTAAAACCATTAACTTAATGGTTTTCTAGTTATAAATTACATAAATATGACTCAAAAAGTGCACTTTTGCGCCCTACTTCAACACATAAACTGTTTCTAAAGTAGTCTAGAAAACTTCTAAAATATTTTTTTAGATTGTAGAAATGATTTTTAAGTGTTTTTAATACTAGAATATTTAATTAAAACAAGTTGTTTAGTTATTAAGCTTCATAAATATGATTTAAATAAGCCACGTTTTTTAGCTTTGCATGAACCCAAAAAAACGAATTTTAGAGTGATGTACAGGGTTTCTAAAATTATTTTTTACATTCGAAAAATAATTTAAAGGTTTATCGTTAATAAATGCTTCCATTGAAACCATTATTTCATTAATTATGCTGCTAGAAACAGTTTAAAAAATAGTAATCCTACAAGTTGTACAATAAAGTTGCTTATTAAAGTAAAAATAATTCCAAAAAACCTGTTATATCATTAAAAAAATAGTGCTTTTAAAATGTCAGAACATATAATTTATGAAAATTAGACGTTCAAAGGTCTCCAGAAGCTTATACAAATTACAGATGATCAAAAATACTTTCGAAAATTGCACTTATAATTCCAGTTTACTCCGAAAGAATCTCAAGTATCAGGTCACAAAATTTTAACAATATCGTACTCGAAACGACCCTCAAGACTTCTGTATAAATCAAAAAGGGGAGGCCCTTTACTTTAAAACGACCTGAAACATTCTACACAAATGACATCACTCAATAAACACCTTCTAAAAGGGGATCCTTGAGACATTTTATAAATCGATAATCAAAAGCATGTCCACTTTACTCCATAAGGCCATCAAGAATCCTCGTCCAAAATTCAATAAAAATCTCAAAAAAAGCGGCCACTCAACACACGAGCACACAAGAGAATAATTCCCATAGCAACGTCACGTAAATCGGGTTGCATATATCACGAGTTCGTGAATTGTTTAAGATTGATCACTTCTTAGACGAAAAGTGGCTTATTGGGTAAAGGCTACTTTGATTAAAGTTGTTTTTCAACTTGACAGATTATCGTAATGTATATATCTGATAACGTTATTTATTGAATAATAGGGTCTTGTTCTTATTAATCATATTAAAACACAATGAATTACGTCACAGTTAAGGATTTCAAATTGCTTCTTGGAACGATATCGATAAATTGTGCCTCTTTAAGGCTCTTTTTTAGAGCTCTGCACGCGTCCAGATGGCTTACCGACGTCTCCGACGGGCCCTTCTTGGTTCTACGCGTGTCTGAGAGGCCCTATAAGTGTATCGACAGCGGCTATGAAAGAGGCTAAAGATTCTAATTGTTAAGCTTTTTTTTTACATATGTAAATAAGGTTTTAGCAGTTTAACGATCTCCTAGGCCTTATAAATTAGCCTAAGCTTACTAATAAGAGACGATCCTAAATGCAGTGTTTCTATAAAACCTTATAATTAAATTTTTTGCGGTTTTTTTTGGTTCTAGCATGTTCTAGAGACTTGTCAACGTCTTAGATAGGACCTTATAAAGCCCTGTGAGGCCTTATACATGTACCGAGAGTAGCTATAAAAAGATAAAGAAGTGAATTGTAAAGCTATTTTTTCATATAAATAGGCCTTTTAGCAGTACACCAGGGCCATCGTAAGTCTTATAAATTAGTCTAATAACACGTGGCTTATTTGTAAGAGACATTTTTAAATGTTTTTCTCTTAGTAAACACTTTTTGATACTGAGGCGAACAGTTAGCATTTATTAATTTATTTATGTGGCCTTCTATTGGTAAATATAATTTATGGGGTGGTAACACGTTCCAGAGGTTTAACAATGCTTCAAACAAATCCTTCTAGGCCTTATATTGCTATAAAATATACTTATAAAGTTTCGGCTGCGTTAGAAAAGGGAATATTAGATTATTGCAGGTAACTGTTTGGGCTGTCCTTTAAGTAAGAAAGGCCTCGATGCTACTGATAGGTTTACACGACCTTTCAACACCTTTGAAATGTTTCAAGCGAATCATTCTAAGTCCTGAGTTTCTATAAAGTGTATTTTCGAGGCCTCAAAATAACACTAGACCATTTGTTTATATTGTCGGTAATACAATCTAATTCTAAGGCCTTCTATCTCGTGATATTTTAAGATGTAAATATTCTCACGTGTTTCTATTACATATAAAACCTTCTAACAAGCGGGTCTTTCGAGGACTCATGTTCTGATCAAGTCGACTTATAAGCTATTCTAGCAACAGTTGATTTATAACAAACCTTAGATCTGCAAGGAAACTTTCTACATTTAATGCCCTTTTATTTTTAACTTAACTTTAAAATCTAATAACATAAGGCCTCAACAACCACATATGACTAACTTGACAGAGATCTTTTTCGATACCACGTGTATATATAATTATAGATAGTTAATTAGGAAGTGTCTTTGTATAGAAAGGAGTCTTTTTACTTTTAAGACCATTTAAAGGTTTGTAGGCCCTATACATTCTAGAAAAGCGATCTAAATAGACAACCATATAATTATAGCTTAACTAGAAGGGTCTTTCTCTATATAAAGGCCTCATATGCCTCTCTACACAAAATAAATCTTATCTATAGCCGAGGATGCCATCTAAAATGTGACTAATTTAATTTTCCATGATACAAAGACGTTATACACTGATGTTCAAATAGATTCGAAAGAAGAATTTTAATTTTAATATTTTTGATTTAAAAAATAAAAACAAGAAGGATAAAATTTTCATTTATTTTAGTTCTAAATTCTATAACAATCTTTAAATTAATTATTTATTTTTTAAAAGAAAAATTAAAGGATGAAATAAATATAAAGAAGAACCATCAACTCTACTTAAACTCTTCCAAATTTGAGCTAATTTAACTAAAAAAAATAGCATTTTATAAAATGACTTTTGGATTTTTCGATCATTTCTTTAAACATTAAACGTCTAAAAAATAATTTATAGACATTTAATGTTGCATAAAGTAGTAAAAAATTTGCATTTAAAGTATAGGTTTGCCTCTAAATTTACATAAATTTTAGAAAAATATAACATGTGATTGAGCATCGCCTTTCTTAAAAATTTAAGTATTTTTTGGAAAATATTATAAGAAATGAATTATTTACACCTTTAATAATATATAAAGAGCAAGAATCATTTTACCTTTTTTTAAACGCTAATTTACAAGATTTATCACCTGATTGAAGACGTTCTAAGAATATTTCTTAGAAAAATCCTCTTCAACTATTTTAAGCAGTGCAAAGTAGCAAAATCGGCTTGTTTTGCTGTTAAATAAACTTAAATTTACAGGTGTTTAACACGTAATTGAGCAACTCTTTTACAAAATATTATCCAGAATGATGTTTAATCTAACAAACAACATCCATAAAGTTTAAAAAAATCACCTTATAAAAGACGGTTTTGACACTAAACCCCTACTTTCTTTATGCTAATTTAACACGTGATTGAACATTCTTCTTTGCAGATTAATCAAATATATTTAGAAAAGTGTTTATAGAATATTTTAAAAAAATATTTTTAGGTGTTTTATGTAACATAAATCGCATTAAAAAATATCCCTTTAATGCTATCGAATTGCTTTATTCCTGCGTAGACCATAGGAGCAACACAGTCATATTGAGGGAGACTGTATATAAGCTAGAGGGGCCAAATATGCTGGAGGAGATTATACGGCAAGTGTACTGCGAATTCTGTACATTCTTATACTTAAATAAATCACATATTTGTGTCGGACGTCTGAGTCCAAGTTTAATTCGAAGGAATCAAGTAGCTTACGTTAAGAGTAGTTTAACAAGTGATAGAGCCTTTTTTTGTATAAAACATCGACATTAAACATATAAAAACTTTTCTAAACAATATAAACTTACATAAAATATCTAAAAGAACACCCCGTAAATACGCTTCACCCGTTAAACCTGCCCTTACTTTCTGCCGAATTAAAAAGAGTTCAACACATGATGGAATCTTCCCTTTCACAATTAAACTACTCCATCCCCCAAATAAATCGAATTAAAATAACATAAAGATGAATGTTTTAGATATTTTTAAAAATATTAAATAATTAACATTGAATAGGAGTAATCTAAATTAGATATTTTTAAGTTCAAATAATGCTTCAGTAATTGCGTTTTAAATCCATCGGATACGGTTTCAGCGTAGAAAAGGGTGAAACCAGAACTCACCGTTGAAAAGAAAAGGCCAAATTCCACAAATTTCTAATCAATTGTCTTAAAACTAGTTCAAAGCTTTTAGCTTAACCTTAAGGGGGCAATTATAACGTTTGCGGGCCAGGTGGTGACCTACTTAACCTTTTGTCTTTAAATGAGAAAATATTTACATTTCCAAATCTGGCGTCCGTTGCAAATTTACATGTCAACGTTTTTGACAGGTTTGGTAGGAAAGTTTGATCTTGAAAAAGTCAATTATTCAAGGCGAAAAATACAGTATTTTAGCATATATAAGTTTATAACTGTATAAAAGATTTTCGGAATTCCTAGAGAAAGTATCGATTAAATTCTTTTGAATATTTTAAATTTTTCTTTCGTCTCTACCACTTTTTACTTCTGGTCCTGCTATACACCTGCTTCGATATTACCCTTTCTGGGCATCGAATTCTTGGAAATTCAACTCGATTTTACTAGAATTTAAGCCACAAATTTAGTTTCTAGACATTAAACTAAGTGAACATTTAAAATAGTAATAAAAATAACAATTTAATTCACCCGAAAATAATACAAATTTTTGTAAGTTATTTAACGAATTGGCATGAAAATAATTGAAAATTTACGATTATTTCGCGACTAAATTTATAAAATATTAGTGTTAATAGTTAATAAAATATTAAGTTATTATCCACAATTATTTAAATTTAAGAATTACGCGAGAATTTTTTAAGATAAATCCAAATTACAGCTTAAAATTTTTGTGGACTTGCAATTAGGAACAGAGAAACGAGCGAAAAATCACGTTTAAAATCTAAAACAATTCAACTTAATTGTAATTTAAAATTAAATCAATTATAAAAGGTCTTAATTACTAATTAAATTTTAAATAAAATATGGTATAAAGTCGTTTACGAATTCATTGAAAACTGATAAACAAGAGGCCCGAACGTCGTGTGAACGTTACCCGAACTGACTACTTTACAACAGAAAAAATTGCTTAAATAATTACAAATTAGGGCCGTCAATTAAAATGTAATATACCAAAATAAAGCTTAAAAAGTCCATTTAAAGATGACCCAGGTTTTAATTAGCAGAAGCTATAATTTAATTAAGAAATCAGTCATTAAAGTGCGGCACCAGGTAGACATTTTTGAGTGGAGAAAGATTTTTTTTCCTACGAAGGTAACGCTTTTCGGATCCATTTTATAAGGGAAAAGAATCTTAGAGTTTAATAGTTTATTAGGAAACGTATACGAGATCCGACAAGTGGTTACGCCAGAAAGCCACGACTGGGGTTTATGATATATCGGTCAGCTGTTTAACGGGTCCTTGCCCACCAGTGGCCGAGTGGTCTTCGTACCCTAAACACTGGAAGTTCGGTCGTGGGTTCGCGTCGCGATCGGACAAGGCTGGCTGCTTGGAGTTTTCTGGGTTTTCTCCTTGCCAATAACGACTAAATAGGAGGCCAGTTCCCCATAAAAGTCCTCCCGGAAGGCATCCTCCCGGAAGGCATCCTCGCGTAACATCGCGTTTCAGAAAAGACAACGGGAAACCACTCTGAGCACTAACCTCTTGGCGTGTACTAAATCTGAGTACTAACTTTCTCTAGTAATGCCTTGGCGTATTTACTAACTACTTACTAATCTGCTCCGGGTGTGGCCGAGGTCGGGAAAACTTGATATGGCACTATGAGATGAGAGAACGGGTCCTAAAGTCGACCAAACGATCTTACCTGCACTGTTCTTTGAGTCTTGAGAGCGATGAGAATTGTCCCAGCCAACCTTTCCTGAAGGTCATGCCTCCATAATTGTCAACTAACAGTCCAAACCTTTAATGTGTGTCGTGTGATCTTCGCTGTCTTAACGCTTTGAACATTCACGTTGATCTGGTAGGTACTTAAACTTAAAACTATAGCCGTTATTACATCCGGGTACCTTTGCATTCCCTGCTAAGACCCCTAGGGGTTGGTGATTCTTCTGTTGGGGCAGTGCCATTGGATTAGCCTTGTATAAGATGCATTTTTTTTATGTCTGCTCGTGTTTGAAGAGTTTATTTTTATTTTATTTTTATTTATTTTCTCATTTTTTAATTAATTAATTAATGGTGTCATCTTAAATTATTGATAGGTTTTTCTAACATAGATGTAAAATTAATAAATTTTTATAACAAAAATCAGGTCCCAATATAGAGCTCAAATATCTGAAAGTATTATTACAAGAATTACCGAGGTGTCACACGAAACGTTAATTATTCTATCGTTCAAGTTTATGGAAAACCTATTTAATCTAAATCGTAAAGCAAATGACTTTCTTCTGTAATTAAAATTAGATAATATATATAACACTGGAGTTCACATTTCATTAAGATATGTTCCAGAGTACCGATCCTTTTCCAGATTACAAAATTTTTGATAATTTTCTATACCTGTAGATTTTATTTCTTACACAATAGACCATTGTTTCCTTAATCGATTGTTTTGTTACAAAATTATACATCATTTCATTTCAGTAAATTTAATGAGCACGCATCAAGAAATTTGGGACATGCGATTGACCTTGATGCATAAGTCGTATGACCATTTTTTCAGAAAACTCCTTTTCTTCTTCCGTAGGGTTGAGTTTTCGTCTTTTCGGCTTCTGTCGAGGTTTACAGCTTGAGCAAAAATGAACAATTTTGCCATTCGGTAATATTATTTCCTCGTTTGCATCATCGAGAATGAGGCCTCCTTCTTTTATTATATCTCGTTCGATGATCCTTTCACAAGGAGCGGTGATTTCCGATCGGACAATTCTGCACGATCTGGGAAACTTGTATCCTCTAAATTTGAAAATAGGAACAGTTATGTATGGTTGAGATGGATTCTCCATTCGGACCTACCATCTTCCTTCGTTGTTTAAATTTTACAGGAGCCTTCCCTTTTAATTTATTGGCAACCTCGTTTGACAATACCGTGTTATTGAACTCTGGATCTATAGTAAATTTGACTGGGATATTATTCACATAACCTAAGATGACGGGTTTCTTCTTCGTTTGAGTCCTTGTAGTTCTAATGATGCTTTGCCACTTCTCCTCTTCCTCGGAGGGGACATCTAATTCGTCGGTAGTTATGGGCTTCCTCTGTGCGATTAGCCTAATGCGTCGAGGATAGGAAGTCGGACGATTCTCGCATTTTCTATATAGCGGAGAGAACAACCTGCTCGTAATTTCGTCCAATCAATTTCGAAGTTCCTCGATAGTGGCTTTTACTGATTCCCACTCTTCCGGTGGTTTCTCTGTAGCGGATTTAACTTCCCTTATAGGTCTGATTTTGAAACTGGGCTGTGCCGTCAGAGTTTCTATACTTTCCTCACTTATAGCGGCTTTTAAAGCTTCGTCAAAAGTAGCAGGTTCACGTGACATGACGCGTTGTCTGATTTTAAGATGTATGCCATTCAGAAACTGGGCATGTTTCGTCTAATTCTTTATCCTGTATGCGCTTAATCATTGCGGTCTCCGCTGCATCTACTCCCTCTTGCTTTATCTCAATTTCGGTAGCAAGGGTTTGTAATCGCGCTGCATATGTCTGTACATCTTCCTCCGGCTTTTGTACACATGCGTAAAATTTATTCACGCGAAGGTGGAAAGGAACTTTTTCAAAACGCTCTAACATAATACGCTTAAATTCCTCAAAATACTCAATGTCTTTGATTCGTCTATCCTTTCGAACGAATTCTCTGGCTATTCCCGTAAGTCTCAGCTTTGCTATTGCCAACATTTGCGCTTTTGTCCATCCTGACAACTTTGCCAGATCTGATAGAGTCAAAAAACTCAGTTATTCTAAGTCCTGCTGTATCACCTGAAAATGCAGGCAAAAGAGAGACAAAACTTCCTATGTTCCCTAAGACTGCTCTAGGGTTTTCTTCCATTTCTATGCTATGTCCTAGAATCGCTTAGCTACTATAATTTGTAACAACCTGTCTGAGCCGAACTTGTCTATCGCGGACAAACCTGTCTACGCAAGGGCAAACTTTGCCTATACACCCCACTTCTGCAAACCAATGTGAGATTAGCAGTGGGCCACTGGGCTCATCCCAAATGACCACTTACTCTGCAACAGGTTGGTAAAACCCGTTCTCGGCTTGTCGGATGGCTAGGAGGGCAAAAATTTGTGTGGGGAGTGCATCGGGTAAGTCGGCAGGTGTACATCAGAGACAGGAGACAGGTTAAAAACAAAACAAGCATTTATTTATATAACTAAGCTAGGATACATAGGTTAAATGCGATTAAATAAGTTCACTATACAAAAGGGACTCTCTAATAGCTTTACCTCTAGTCTGAGAGAGAGTTCACAAAGCTCTAAAAAGTACAGATACCTTTATGCGAATATGTCTAATATGCGTTCGTTGAGTAGGTTCGTTAATGGTGATGGAAGTTCAAACGGCTGTCAGTCCGGAATATGGAGACAAATATGGCACATCTACCAAGTATAACTTCCGAGGGATCGCCCGGAGCTTTCGGGGACTCGAGCTTTTATACGTTATTCGTGGGAAATGAGTCACGTGATCGACTTCTGTTGACACTTATGGTGCATTCCGATCAACTAACTGTCAACTTTCCCACCTTAATGTGAAAACAGTCGGTGACCTCCGATATACTTCTCAACAAGAGTGGGTTTTTCCATCGGAGTTGTTTACAAAGATTTATCCGACATCGGCGTAAAAATCGCGGATTCACACCATACATCATTTCATTTCAGTAAATTTAATGAGCACGCATCAAGAAATAAAGGAAATTATCGATAAAATTGTTATAAGTTTGATATTCGAATTTAATTTTCTTTGTTAGAAGTCCTGCATAATTCATAAGACATTATTGCTTTACAGCTGATAACAATAGAAATTCGGATGTATTTTAATCTACGTTTAGTATACAGGCATTACGTATTCTTTTGTATGCATTTCACACTAGAATAAGCTGTAATCTAATGATCAATTAATTAACTAGCCGCGTTGAATTTCACAGCTTTTCCACACGTGTGTACGAGTGTTCTGTGCTTGCTTTCGTTTATTGTTTTTCTGTTTACTAAGCAAATGTTACTTGATGTCAGATGTCTTTGGAAACGTCCTAACTAAGATACGTCATTTATAAATTCATTGGTTAAAGATTACACTTTTACAAAATATCTCGGCCTCATCGAAAAATATTATTTAATCTTTATTGTTATATTTCTTGTTATGGAGCCCGTTTGCCCAAACTTATCGTAAAGACCAGAAGCGATTTACTGTGGCTATTTTTCAATTTTCTTTACTCCTATGTTCTTAATGCAGGGGAAAAAACAAAATGTCTAATAGAGAAGTTTACACCTGAAAATTATGAAATTTTGTACGGAGGATTTGCAAAATCGTGTTATGGCCAAACCGTGTTATACGAGGGATACTCGCGTTTTTAAATTATCTTGAAAGTTTCCATTTTTTCTTACCGAAATTTCGTATTTAATTAGTTTCGTTTCAAATATTTACTAGTTTTTAATTGTTTTTAATTTTGTTTTTATTTTATACTAGCTGCAAGTACTCGCTTAGCTGGGTTTTTATTGGTTCGTACATTTATATGTAATATAGTTTATCTATATATATAAAAATNTTCGTATTTAATTAGTTTCGTTTCAAATATTTACTAGTTTTTAATTGTTTTTAATTTTGTTTTTATTTTATACTAGCTGCAAGTACTCGCTTAGCTGGGTTTTTATTGGTTCGTACATTTATATGTAATATAGTTTATCTATATATATAAAAATGAATGTATGTGTGTGTGTGTCTGTCTGTTCTTCATGCATTACCACACCGTTTATACGATTGCCGTGAAACTTTGGGAAGTTGTTTAATATACTCCGGCGAAGGTTTGTGGCATAGTAGATTTATCCTAGGATAGATGACGCTCGTTTACACGAGCATTCGAGCACAGTGTGTTCGATCGATTTCAAATTGTGAAGACCATTTCCCCCTTCAAAAAATATTTATATATATGCATTTGTGAACTGTTATTTACGATATTCGTAATNACGAGCATTCGAGCACAGTGTGTTCGATCGATTTCAAATTGTGAAGACCATTTCCCCCTTCAAAAAATATTTATATATATGCATTTGTGAACTGTTATTTACGATATTCGTAATAACGTTTGATTAATCACTTTATTTTAACTTTTTTTTGCTAATTACGTATTCGCTCGAACCTTGTTAAAACTTTAACTGTATACCGAACAACAACCGAAGTTGTAGAAGGAAATTCGCCTATTTTACCGATCTAGGGATCCCCTTTTCCTAATTTTAATATCATCTAATAATTTAAAAAGACAAATTACAATAAAACGGTTTATTATCCAACTATCAGAAATTTCACAACACGCCAAGGAAGAGAGGAAGGAGCAATTAAATAATTAAAATTATAAAGGATTAAAATATATATATATAAAAATGGGGAATATCGCACTTCTGAAATTGCTGCGAGTATATGGGCTAAATTTGGAGAATCCGTGCTTGTCGCATGGACAACTGTATGTGGCCACATACAGTTGTCCATGCGACAGCGGCCAAGTCACGCGTCGAAAAACCTTCCGATTTATTCGTGTACGCACCAGACGGAAAAAGAAAAATCATCGTGTATCCACAAACACTCCAATAAATAAATAGAATTGAAACTACACTTTGAAATGTTTTCCCGATGAAAATGAATAATAATAATAAGTGTCAATAAAAATAATAAAATATAAATTGAATTTTATCATAACGAGTTTGCTTGAATTTCCTTTCTTCTGAGATCGCAGCAATGCGCGACGGATAAGCTAGTATATATATATAAAACACTGTTTCTCTTCCTCTACATAATCTTTCTCTGATTTTACGTTTTTCCCTATAATTTTCAAGTTGCTTTTCTGTCTGATTTTTTCTGTTTCGATATTATTCGAGACCACAAAAATTCGTTCTTACGTGTTGGCATTGTTTTTTTATATTTTTACTTTTTACACTTCACTATTCAGTTTTCACTTTCTACTTTTTTCCGTTATTCGTACACTTTTACTTATGAAAAATCAACTGAAGCATGTGTTTCACACGTCTCCAAAAGCCATCCCATTACTCACACATTACTCACATTACTCACACATGACATAATTAAGATTAAGATTAGATTACATTAAAGCCAATCTTACCCGTTTTCACAGAATGCAAAAATTAGGTCCCCTGTTTCCTGACTAATCAGTGAACTTTTACACGAGTCTAAAAATATGTTCGATTTCTTGCAAACACGCAAAAAACCGCATCTGCGCCTGTAAATCTTGCACGCCGCTTTCTCTTAACACTTTCATTGTTAACACTTCCATTGTTAGACATTTTCGAAGTCAACTACTTTTAATCCTATTATCTCCCACACACTTATCGCTATCGAGGCACAACCACCATAGTGCACGATGGGAGACTTGGGGCTACTACCACATACAAACACCATTCACGTGCAATGTGTAGTTTTGGCTGCAGTGTGAAATATAGGGACAAACACGTCCATTTATATATATATATATATATAGATTGTTGTACAAATAATGTACTAAATTGTTACATTTTCTTTATTGATAAAATTCATTGTTTCAGTGTCCTTGGTAATTTTTCTCTATACTACAAATTTGCTATTCTCAGCTTTCTACAATTCTGTAATACAGTATCCTTCTCTCATTTATTATACAACTCAAATTCATGTAAATTTTATCAATCCGTTTTGCTAATTTTACGAAGGGGAATGGAGGGCAGGATGGAAGGTTTAACTTTATGATGTAAAAAAAACATAAAACAACATAATATAAAGCTTTTATTTTAATCAGTTTCGACAGAGATCTTACATGGTTAAAAAATTGTTTAATTGAAAATAATTAATATAAAGTATAAAATCTGTAAGGAATCATGAAGTAAAAACGTCAAAAATTCCATCTTTTCCTCACCCTGAAGGCAAGATGGGATACATAGGATATCCCTACATTTTACAATTGACACCTAAAAACATTTATCTTTCGTGTCTGTACATAGTTCATGTGCCCAACCACAACACACTGGACACTGTACCCAGTCCTCTGTGGGTGGTTCCACATATGGTTCTCCATATAATACACAAAACCTTCATCCATCGCCATCTGCATCGTTTCTTCAGTCCAAAAACCTCTGTTGCTCTTTCTTATATACTTGTTCACCATCTGAAAACAATTATATCCTCAATTAGTCAGATAAATTGAAAACAGATAATTTCATGAAAAGGTATAAATAATAATAACGAATAAAATCTCCATTGCATCCCGACCCTCTCGAGATATAACACAAAACGTACTACTGGCCAATATCTGCTATTTATGGTAAATTTTGTTAACAGTATAACACCGGATTAACTACATTGTATGCCCGTAAATACAAGTTGCCTTGTATATTTACAAACATTTAGACAATAGCCTAACTTCGTCTTTAACTCGAGAAACACAGCCTTATATTTTTGCCTTTAAAGAAATCTCGCCTCCTACTCTGGCCAGAAATTCCTCCTGACTCCGACTCTGACTCCACAGCCCCGCTTACAGTATTGGAACTTTTTAATAATGTTAAAAAGAATTGTACTTTTTTAAAAGCCTGGATTATTATTTCAATATGTTAAAAGGCGACGTTGAGGATCCGAAAAATTATTGTCCTATTTAATTGGTACCTGTAATTAGGAAAATGTTGTCATCTTTATTAAATAAAACATTAGACGAATGGATAATTAAATATGAGATTTTGTGTCAGGGGCAGGCAGGTTTTCCGTTCGGCCAATATTGTCACGACAAATATTTATATTAAACCCACCGAAACAGTTAAAATTGCACGATAGAGAGAAAAACTTTGTGCTGCTTTCGTGGACTTTCGATCTGTCAATCATAAATTTTTATGGGCTCTACTAGAATGTATGGATATAAATAAGCAGTTTCATTATTTTGTTACTAGCTGTTACTCGCGGCTTTGCCCGCGCGGATTTTGCAAGCAAACTCCATTTATATTCAGTATTTCAACAACCATAGTAATTGTTATAAAACACCTACTGCTGAGAATGATGAGAATTGCCGAGAATCAAACGAACAGTTTTCAATTAGATTAATTTTCTGGAACGTTTACAATCGTTCTATAATCGAACCAAACTGATATAACAAATTCGAATTTAAAACGGTTCGAACATTTTAAAAATCGATATAGATATAAATATTTATAACAATGTCTGAAATGTTATTAATTTAATACACCTAAGTACTCGATGAAGACTAAATTCTCTCCCTCTCCCGCCCGCGAAAGAATTTCGAAAAATCCCTTCTTAGTGTGCATTGCTATGGCATACCCTACTAAAACGCAGATAAAAACAAATAATTGCATCTAAAATAGTACAGTAGAAGCCGTTCTTCCAGTTAAGCCTTAATGCTCTCTCTCTCCCCCGCGGAGGAATTTCGAAAAATCCCTTTCGAAAAACCCTTCGAAAAACTGTCTATCAAATTTCACCTCTTTATGTTAAACGGTCTGCTGTAGGCGATGATGAATCAGTGAGTCATTCATTCATTCAGTCAGTCAGTCAGTCAGGACAAGCAATTTTATATATTTAGATTCAAGCGTAGATGTTTCGATTAGAGTTTGGAGTTTCTAAAATATCGGTAATTACAATAAAAGTAATAATTTTTATTTGTTATGTCTTTTAAAATTAGATGATAAAAGCTAATTTAAACTAGCTTATAATAAACATTACAGAATAAAATCAATGTTAAACGATTACACACATAATTGGGCGTCGGCATAGGAAAATCTATTAGACCGACTTGGTTTTCCTTTTCTATCTCAGGTTCTTCATTTGATCAATATTATCACTCGTTAATTATAAAACAGTTCTGTGAAGAAAGTAAATAAGAAGATTAGTTTGTTTTAGAAAAGAATAAGCACTTTTAGTTATATTTTAGCATTAAAACGACGTTTCTGTGAAGATTATTTGCTTTATTTAAAATGTTGTGAAAATTATATCTTTACGTATAATAGCCGATTAACAATAGATCCTGAAAAAAGTATGTAGTGACTGTATTATGCAGGTACAGGAAACTTGGGAACATGTATTTATTCATTGTGTTAAATTTATAGTAAGTAGGGTTTGGGAAGTCTCGACATTCTCAAAGTCCCGGGACACGGGACAACCCACGATCAAAATCCCGGGACGTCCCGGGACTTCGAGACTTCTCAGAAAAAAAAAATTAGAATTGAGTTCATTTTTGGCGAGATGTATCAATAAAAAAGCAATTTTAGTAAAAATCAACATTTATTGAACACAAAATCAAATTGTAACATTTATAGCGTTAATTAAAGTCTAAACAGTTCGTATGTTTAATGCTTATAATCACAGATTCATTTTTTGGCAGTAAAATCTTAAAATTATGAAATAAACTTAGTAAACATAATAATCATCGCCTAGTCTAGATAATATAATGAAGTAGCAACCAGACATTTAAAAACATCAGAGTATTTACAGCTTTGTCCGACAATCTGTTTCTGATTTTTGTAATAATGCCTCCGGACATGGAGAACACTCTCTCGATTTTTTGATTGCCTGTTCCATTTGACTTCGAAACGACTCATCGGGTTCGTTGTGTACTGTAGAGATACTGGTAATGGGTTCGGCGTCTATTATTTCCAAATCTGGAGTTTGGATACGAGGGATATTTTCAAAAAGTCTGTAATACAGATCTTCCGCAAAAGCAATAAGTGCAGTTTTATTCAAATTCGAAGTAAAATATCCGTATTTTGCGACTGTGAACTGCGGTGGCCAGTGTGCAAATATTTTAACAAGCATTTAACAGAGTAAGGTTAAAAGTCACACGGCCTTTAAATTACCCCCAACTGTGTTGTTTATTTGTAAACAGGAGGGCTAACCTTTTGAAAATAAAATTATTACAATATAATTTCGATAAGCGTGTCTCGAGTCTTGACCCGAATGTCCCGGGACCCGAGACAGTTAAATTTAGAAAAAGTCCCGGGACTTCGAGACACGAGACGTCCCGGGACCCAAACCCTAATAGTTAGTAGGGACAAGTATTTCGTAAAGTTACTAACTTAAAAACATTTTGTTATTATAACTTGCTTTTTAAATACTGATTATTATTCTACATTTTATTTCGTGTTATTTTTACTAAATTATTTACTTCTTAAATAATATCAGTAATTTTTGTTGTTTTAAACTCCTTGTAACGTACTCAGGTTTATATAAATTAATATACGGTTTCTGTAATTTTATTCTATTGTAAGTAAATCTAATAAATATTATTTATAAGGCAGGATTTAATTGATAAACGATAAATAAATAATTATTCGATTTAAACAAAAGAAAGCAAATTTACAACTGTCCTAACTTCCTTCTGTGAGCAAATGCAAACCTTGAGACTTGTCCAAACGGAAAACTTGAAAATTTCGAACCTGAAGCATTTTATAATAATTAAAATGTTTTGTTAGAAATAATGGAAATACGTATTAATTAAAAATCGACTGTTTCTAAAAAATGTTAAAAATTACAATTAAATTCCTTCAAACTCTCAATAAAAATAAAGAAATGCCGGTTTTATTCTTGAACTTAAAAAAGTTTAATTGTTTTCTTGGTACAGCATTATTTTAATTTATAAAATAAATATTATTTTCGAAATAAATATATTTGAAACATGCTCTGTTTAAACAAAGAAATTTTCTACAATTCTTACGAATAATAAGTAAAGTGAAACATGATTTACGACTAAAACGCAGACAGACATTTTTCATTTCAAAACAAGTTTGCGTGATAAAATAAGATTAGGATAAATTAATTCCTATTTCTACTAGAAGACAATTTAAAAATAATGAAATAGAAAATTTTCCTCACGTTAGTTTTCAATAATGGAAAACAGCACTTTACCGCTTGGTTCTTTTTGAATATTTAGATATAAAAACCTAGGAACCGGTTGGTTATTTTCTTTTGCAACATATGCTGGCGTCATTTGTTATATTTTATTATTCAAACTTTTATATTTTTAACTAATAGCAAACATTCGCATTTTTATTCATTTATTACTTATATACAGTTCTATAGGATAATTAAGTAGTTTATTTAAAATTATATAAGTTTCAATTCTTTAAATTTGAATATTATTTCCGTGTGATAAGTCTTTAATTTTGTGACCGATAGATATTAATAGACTTTCCGATGAAACAAGAATTTACACTTTTCTGTTGGCATTTTTAATAACTTAACTGTATCTCGCTTGCTTTCGTTTGTTATTCATCTGTTTACTTAGCAAATGCTACTCGATGTCATTTTAAAATTTATTGTTTAATGACTGTACTTTTAAAAAATAATTCGACCTCATCGAAAAATTTCGTTAATTTTTATAATTATCTTTACTTATAAACATGAAATTTTTGTAGATTGGTTTTTATATTAAGGAAATCGACGGTATGAAGTTTTAGTGGGTACAGGTCGAAGGAAGAGCGGATAGTAGGAAGTCACCTCGAGGAGGGTAAAAATTCATAAAATTATTTGTTATTAACGTTTAAAGTTTATTATAAAACTCATTTTAATTTCGAAAATGTGACTTTTGCCATTTTATAATACTTGAGAATATTAAAAATTTTAAAATAAAACACCATTAATAGAAAAAGGCAAACCAAGTTGTAAATGTTTCCGGGAAAGTTAATTAATAATACTCTTTGCATTTTCTGCAGAGATATTCTAATGTATTTAAGTAAAAATAAAAATTTAAAATAATTAGATTGTATTTTTTCTGATTACCGGTTCAAACAGTTTGATGCCATACGAAAAAAACAATTTAAAAAAATCTTTTACTTGTAGATTTTATTTTTAACTCGATAGACCATTAATAATGTGAAAGTTGCATAAACAACGTTATTAGTTAAAATTCAAGACAACGGCTGATATTACGTGAAAGTTTCCGTGAATTTCAAAATGATTTTTGCTGACGTCCTTGTCGTTTTGTCAAAAAATATGCATAAAATTTCCACTGACAAATTAAATTTACTTGGAAATTTTTAAAGGTGGTATTTTCATGATTAATAAATGTTAATAGTTCTGTTTATTTACGAACGATATAAATAGGAATGCGTGTTTTATATCAACCGTAATATTTACTCCGACATACAAGAATAATTAAATACATTTATTTTCGTTTAATACTTGATGAATATAAACCACTCTCCTACTCAGCAGAAGAACTAAATACAAACTTAACCAACATTTTAATATTCGCTGAGAAATTATTTTTATTAAACAAATGCCTTCGATCTATTTAATAGATCAGTGTTTTTCAACCTGTGGGTCGCGACCCCCAGGGGGGTCGCGAGCCTTAAACGGGGGGTCGCGGGTAAAAGAAAAAGACAAGTGTTCGTAGGTCCTACACTATATTAAAAAAACTACAATTTCGGCGAGAAAGCTGTATCTGTTTATTATACAGTACAGTCGGTTTTTTGATTGGCATTTAGGTGTGAATGATGGGTTTCGCCAGGGAGGGGCCAGAAAATGATAGCCGAAAAAGTGCTGAGCTGACCTGTTAAAAAAAAGTAATAAGTAGAAAAGTTGAAGTTAAAAACTGCCGTCCTAAAAAAAAAAGGTCAACAGCACTCCGAACCCAATGTTCCTAGGAGAGGGAAGTATCATACCGTACGTGTCATAAGTTATTGTCGATCCTTCTTAAATTCTCATTTTAGTCAACAATAATTTCTCTCAACAGAAAGAAAATTAAATACATAATTTTTAAAATCACTGATATAGTTTTAATATCGCCCTAGGGGGGTCGCCAGAACTTTTTAACTTGTAAAGGGGTCGCGTATTGAAAAAGGTTGAAAAACACTGCAATAGATCATCTTCAGGTTTAAATAGAATATTTCTTAAATAAAACAAGTTCAAAAATTCAAAAAAAAGCTGTTAGTCAATAACATATCAACTAATTTGAATAACCAAAATATTGTAAATGATACAAAAAATGTAAAAAAATAACATAATACTCTTAATAAATATTAATACTGTCTATCCTATCTAGACAGACTTTCCTTTAAAACATTTTAGAGTTCGTGCTCCTCTTGTAAGTTTTTAACTGCATATTTCCAAGCCATAGGAAGACCCTCCGCGTCCCTTGCGTTAATGCATTTTTCTTTAAGCTTGCTTCTGTAAATTTCTATCTTTTCAGCCGTTCTTGCTCTAACTTTGTAGATAGAATTAACAAAAACAAAGATGGCCTTAGCCTAAAACTAGAGCAAAATAACTCGAAAATGGTACATTTCTTAAACATTAATATCATTTTTAAAAAAGGACGTATATCCACTAACGTATTCGTTAAACCAACGCATAGCCCACTATATATCCCTGCAAGCTCTAATGATCCGTATAGGTATAAGTTAGCAGCATTTCGAGCATTGATTAGAAGGGCTTATATATACTGTGAAAATGTTATAGCCCGTGATACAGAGATAGAAAGAATTATACAGATAGCAGGAACATTAAATTATAAGAGAAATGTTATAGAAGGAATTATTAGAAAATTTGAAACCAGTAATGATAAAGTCACTAGACAAGGTCTATCTAAGTACACAAAATTTACATACAATAAGTATTTAGGAGGGATTATGAAAGAAATCGTAAATATGAAAGATAGAAAGGTGATATTAAAAAGAGCTCCGAATTTGTATAAAATACTCAGAAACGATAAAGGAGTTGTTAAAAAAGAAGATAGGGCGGGTGTGTATAAGATTCCCTACAAAAACTAGCTAATAGGTATAAAAAAAAGATTATGTAGGGGTTACTACTAGAAACCTAGGTGTAAGGATCAAAAAACACAGGTATGATGTTAGAAAAGGCTCTAATACAACAATGTTGGCTCAGATGGCGCAAGCAGAAGGTTCCTTGGTTAGATGGTATGAAGCGGAAATCATAAAACAGATACACTCTCCAAGTTTGGCAAGAACGGCTGAAAAGATAGAAATTTACAGAAGCAAGCTTAAAGAAAAATGCATTAACGCAAGGGACGCGGAGGGTCTTCCTATGGCTTGGAAATATGCAGTTAAAAACTTACAAGAGGAGCAAGAACTCTAAAATGTTTTAAAGGAAAGTCTGTCTAGATAGTATAGACAGTATTAATATTTATTAAGAGTATTATGTTATTTTTTTACATTTTTTGTATCATTTACAATATTTTGGTTATTATTATTAGTTGATATGTTATTGACTAACAGTTTTTTTTTGAATTTTTGAACTTGTTCTATTTAAGAAATATTCTATTTAAACCTGAAGATGATCTATTGAATAGATCGAAAGCGTTTGTTTATTAAAAATAATTTCTCAGCGAATATTAAGGTGTTGGTTAAGTTTGTACTTGATGAATATTCGTATTCATCAATTTATTCACAGAAAAAACTTATAATAATTCATATGAAAGTGTTATTACATCGATATGTGTTTTCTAAACGTTTCAAACAGGTTTAATGAATAAATACTAAATTTATATATATATATATAGACATGTATGTCCCTATATTTCACTTTCTCGCAAAAACTACACATCGCACGTGAATGGTGTTTGTATGTGGTAGTAGCCCCAAGTCTCCATTCGTGCACCAAGGGGGTTGCGTCTCGATAGCTATAAGGGAGATATGGGCTTGAAAGTGGTTGAAAGTGGCTTTCTATTTCGAATGTTTTGTTCGAATTTATTCGAATTTAATTCGAACAATGTTCAAATTCGTTCGAATTAAATTCGAACATAAAATTCGAAAATTGGTTTTATTATAGAACGATTGTAAACGTTCCAGAAACGTTGAAAATAGTTCGTTCGACTTGACGTGAACAGGAAACGTTCAGAAATACAATCGAGACCAGGTCTCTAATTAGTCTGGAAACGGGGGACCTAATTCTTGCATTCTGTGAAAACGGGTAAGATTGGCTATAATGTAATTATCTTAAACTTCAGTATCGTTACTTTTTGCCCAGCGAAGCGGGTCCTTGCAGCTAGATTCTAGATTACTTAGAAAAACAGTCTTTTATATATATATAAAAAAAACTATATTACATACAAATGTACGAACAAATAAAAACCCAGCGAAGCGGGTCCTTGCAGCTAGTA
>NW_019386828.1:1771-11555 GCF_000671375.1 Centruroides sculpturatus | reverse complement strand
GTAATAATTCTGGGTTAAATTAATTAATATTAGTTACAAATGTACGAACAAATAAAAACCCAGCGAAGCGGGTCCTTGCAGCTAGTATAAAATAAAATTACTGTACGAATGAAATAACTATTGTTGTAGATTATGTTTAAAGATACGATTCGTTCGTTTTTATGGATGATCGCTGCAATATTTTAATAATTCTGGGTTAAATTACTTAATATTAAAGTTTTAAGAATCGTCGCAATTACGAACTTGTGAAATTGTTTTCGTAAAATAATTTAATTAAATTTACATAAAACCTTTATTTAATTACGTGATTAATTTTTCGGTAATTACTTATTAAGACTGAAATATATAAGGATCTAGAAATAAGTTTGAACAATGAATTCAAGCCTACGAGAAAATCTACCATAAATTTTCGGCGTAACATAATATACACGACAGATATGTTTTTTATTAAAAGAAAATTGCAAAATCTAATAAAGAGAAAAATGTTCATTAAGTTTGACTCTTCTCGAGTATTGTGACACGGCTACTTCTCTTTTTTTCATTCCGTCGCACTGAACCATCAAAAATTAAAAGGAAATTTTCGAACAGAGGCACATGAATTATATACAGAATTTAAATGCACGCTAAGTATTACAAAACTTATTTATAATCACTCGTAATCGGTAGCGGGTTCACGTATCTAACGAGCTAGACGACTGGAATTTCCCGGCTTTTCTACACGTTCTAAACTTCATTATTTAGTTGTTAAACGAAATAAAAATAAGTTTTTCATAGAAATCGTAAGGATGAAAATGAATTACAATTATTTTACTTTTTATTAACCCTTTCGCAGATACTCTGACGTTGTACGAGCGCTCCCAAATTAATTTTAATTTGCCACGGACACCATCACGGACCTCCAGGGGTCCGTTGGACCACTTTGAGAAATATTGTAGTCATCGAGGAAGATGCGGCTTTTTCCAGGTAAAGAAAAAAATATATATAGGCTCATTTGTCTTTGTTAATATGGAAATTACTGCATAGTCGCATAACCTCCAAAGCGAAGTTTTTTGCTTCACCATTCGGCATTATTTGCGAGGTCACTTTTAGAGGTCTGTTAATAGTAAATGGCCGATATTCAGGTGTTATAGACATCGATAAAATGTGGAAAATTGCTTTAAGCTGACTGTCCTGGCAAAACGCGAACAAACGAGCAAACTATTAGAATACAGACTCTCGTGTTCGGCCAGATTCTTCAGGTTGCATCGGATGCAAACATTTGGAAAGTCGTATCATTATGTTTTTTAAACATATTAATATAAAAAATTAATTTTTAACATTATTATTATTACTATAATTTTTTAAGATATTAAAAAAAAACACCATAAACGAAAATACGTTTTCTTTAATTTTTACAAATGTAAATCGCGGATAAATGTTTCACGCATGAAGAAATCCCGTATTTTTCTTTAATATTAAAGTATAAAGTAAAGTATTTTTTTTAAATTAAAGACAAACTCGCTCTAAAAGTATATATTTCAGACGATTACCATTTTTACAGAGTGTTTAAGAAGCCCAAATAGACAAGAACGAACTACTATAATACGTATTATATTACTAATTAGTATTACTAACTAGTATTAGTAATTGTTTAGTAATTGTAAAGGCGTAGATTTACCATTCCAATTTTAAAGAAGAATTTTCTTAATATTTATTAGTTTTTTTGTGTTTTTAGAAACTTTTTAAATATAGGCAGTTGTGTAGCCTAAAAAAAATGGTCCAACTGTCTGTACTTTGTTCTAGAACACTGTAAAAATGGTAATCGTCTGAAATATATATGTTTAGAGCGACTTTGCCTTTAATTTATAAAAAAGAAATAATTTATTCATCCGACGAAAATTCAAATAAAGTAAAGTAATCATTCAGGAAATAAGTTTTACTTTTTAAAGTATTAAAGCCATCGTTTGTTCTTTGTTAATCACATGAAATACAGTCAAACCTCTAAAAGGCGGACAGTAAAAAAAATAAAAGTAGCCGTTCTCAATTCAAAGGTTTTTTTCATACATTCGTACATCAGATAATATTTTAGTAAATTTTATTTTAATATGTGCAACATTCGGTTAAAACATTTTTGACAGAAAAAATAACTGAAACTATTTAAGAGAATAGCTTCAATTGTATAACGTCACACGCAGTCAACCAATGAGAGGTAGAACAGAAAGACGATAAGACGTCACACAGCGCAATCACAGTTTACAATTGACTGATTTTCTATTCAGTATTTTTAATATTTGAGGAAAATATTTTTAAAGGTGAAAGATTCTTCATTCAATCTGATAGAATCAATCGTCGTAAAGCACCTTACGCTGAATATTATTAGGACAATTCAGAAATCTTAATTCAGGATAGCAATGAATAAACAGGTAAAAATCACTGTACTAAACAAAGCGTTCAAATGCGCATGCTAAGGTAATTTTTATTAAAACTTTTTAGGTAAGAAGAATCGGCACTTCGAAGAAAACGAAATGTTCATGTCTGACAAACACCGTGTCCAGTATAATTGGTCGACTTGGTGTAATAATTAGTCGATATCCCCTTTATTTTGTTATTGCTCCTGTCATGCTTTCTGGTTTATTATCAATTGGGCTGATTGGAATTCGAACCAATGACGACACCGAGTCTCTTATAAGTGCAGACAGAGGTAAAGTTTTTGATGCTAAACAGTTTATTGATAAGACATTTCCTATCAATTCAAATAATTTCGATTTTTTACGTCTTACTAAACGCCCACATTTTCCAATGATCTACATAGTAAATGACAGAGAAGACAACATTTTACGCAAAAAATTCTTAGACGAAATACAAATTGAAGATCAGGTTGTAAAAAATACCACAGCTTCTGTAGATGGAAAGAACATTGTTTATTCGAACGTGTGCCACATTGAAGATGGCAAGTGTTTAGAAAACACTCTTATTGATCTGCTAAACAATTCCGATGATGCTATTAATGAAATATTAAGGATGAAGTATCCTGTCAATATAGATTCTGTAACATACGCGTACAAAATCCTTTGCCTTAATTTAGGAGGGGTGACGACAGACGACAAAGGATACATAAAGGAAGCAAAAACCGTTCGTTTATTGTATGTACTAGATGAGTCGAACGAAAATAAGAAAAAGTGGAGTGAAGAATGGACAAAGGCAGTTTACAAGAAGTTGAATTATAGTTTCGAACATATTAAAACATTTCCCGATCCATTCTCCTCTACTGATTTTCAAGTAAAACGCATATCACAGAAATTGGTGTCTTTGATAAGCGTGGCTGTGGTCGTAGTGGTCATTTTCTGCGTGTCGACGAACATGACTAATAATTGGGTGAAGTCGAAACCCTGGTTAGGCGTAGCTAGTGTGGTAACCGTCGGTTTATCTGTTTCTACCGGTTTTGGATTATTATTTGCTTGTGGAGTAGAAAATCTTTATTGGAACGTTGGTTTTACTTTCGTTATTCTTGGTAAGATAAGCCATAAAATACTTGCAAATACCAATATATTTCGTTTTACTAATTTATATTGTTTTGATATATTAAAGCTACGGAAGTGGACGACTCGTTTGTGGTATTGGCTTGTTGGAAGGTAACAGATTGCGATGGCAGCGTAGAAAGTCGAATGGAACAGACGTATCGTAACGCAGCTGTGTCCATCACCATAACGTCTCTAACGAATTTCATCTCCTATTGCATTGCCATGACGTCACCATTTCCAGGTGTAAGAATATTCTCTTTGTATGCCACAACGTGCATCTTCTTCAGTTATTTCTTTCAGTTATTATTTTTCGGCGGGTGTTTGGCATTAAGTGGATACAGAGAAAAGAAGAGTCTGCATCCATTTACATTTAAACCAGCTTTCGGTAAAAATTTTAAATATATTAACTTGTACAGTAGAGCATCGATTATCCGACCTCCGATCAACCGTCATATCGGTTAACCGATTGTTCTAGTCGGAAATTTAAAATGTCTTCTGTGATGTGGCATTACAATATTTCGCTATATTTTGACTACTTTAATATTATTTTTGTTAAATATTTGCGTGTTTTAGCTGACATCAACGGCTGGACCATTGAATGGAGGCCATTATTTAAACAAGACTTAATTTTCTAATTATGAGTGGTTGTTTCTTTCGTGAGCAATAAAATAATTTAAAAATAATTTTTAACGATACAATAGCGACGATTATTATTTAAAAAAATTGTTAGGCTAAACATCGATTAAAATTCAGCGCGAAGTTGGTTAATAGCGATATACTAATAAACTAACTACATGGGATATACTAATATCCTAATAATAATGCATTTTTTTCTTTTTTTTCGGTTATCCGATTGTTCAGTTATCTGATTAACCTGTGTCCCCAATTGAGTCGGATAATCGATGTTCTACTGTATTAGTAATTTTGTCCATAAATTTTCTAATAATAGTGTAGTGCTACACACTTTTCTCTTTATTGACAGTGAATTTTACTTAAAAGTATTATAGAGACTCTGGTTAATTGACTTTATTTAATAAGAACTTTGTTGTAAATTAAAAATTACAGCAATAGTAAATTTAAATATTATGTATTAAGTGTTTCACTTTTACTTATGACACAGGCACATAGTCTACGTACTGTAGTTGACAAAAAAAGATATATGTTAGTAGTGGTTATAATAACTGAATGTGCCAAGGTAATAATAATGATAAAAATATTAGTATTCAAATAAATTTCTTAAGAATTTAGGCTTAAGTATGTTGGCTTAAGTACACGAGTCGTGTGTTGGCTATGCCCGGTATAGAGTTAAACATTTCCCTTATTAGGAACGTAAAATATATACTGTGAAAAGATCCAGATTAAGCAGAAAAATCTTACACTACATAGACAAATAACTAGTACAATATCTAGTCAAACTATATTAAATTATAATTATTCATCAATAAAAATATTCTAAAAAGAATCGATGGAGTCAGATAATCTATTGTTTACCGTATTGTACTATTCATTAGTACACGGAAAACTACTAGTTTTCCATTCGTTTCTGACTTTTGGAGGCTTAATAAATCCCTAGTCTGTAGACTGGTATAAAAATTAAAAAAAAGTAAAAAGGTTAACACAAAGAAAAACACTTTTATGTTTATATAAATATACAAGAACAAAGAGAGAAATATTTAAAAAATGTACAATTCAAGTGCCATCTTCGTAAAGAAATCACTCCAAGAACATTACAATTAAGTAATGTAATGAATTTGAATAATGGAGTGATGCCAGCGGAATGCTGGGAAGAGTTGGTGTTATTTAAGGATTGTAAATGTGTCTTTCGTTGATGTTGGAGTGTCTTCTGCTGTGTCTACAACTGAAAAAGATGTGTCGTTTGCAAATGTTAAAATATCTTTTGCTGTTCCTATTGTACATTCTAGTTGTCAGAAACCCTACTGAGGAGGCCTTGACAAGCGAAATGCATTTGCGGTAAAGTATATTTATATAAAAATAAAAGTGTTTTTCTTTGTGTTAACCTGCTTACCCTTTTCTTAATTTCTATACCAGTCTACAGACTTGGGATTTATTAAGCCTCCAAAAGTCAAAAACGAATTGAAAACTAGTAGTTTTCCGTGTACTAATAAATAGTACAATACGGTAAAAAATATAATTATTCAGTTTTTGCAATTAAGATTAGCTCTATAATCTTAATTGCAATTAGAATAGAACTAACTAGTGAGAGTCGGTGTTATTATTATCATTCGTATACACATGAAATCCATACTTTGAGTACGCTGCCATTAATATTTTTTTCAGCTTCCGGTGGTTTGTGAGTTCCTGTAACAGTCAACTGCCAAATAGGCTTATGTTATAGTGTAGAATAGATACAGGCATAAATATTTCTGCTTAATGCTTCATATAACTTTAAAATTTAACTCATTATTCTAATTCATTTACAATATTTTGAATTCATTAACTTCATTTCAATGCTATATTTATGTTTTTAATAGTTTAATTGTCATATTTAACGCTTTAACGTTTATGGTTCTTTATTATTATAAAATTTCATCCAGATCGACTTAATTCAACTTTACAAAATATTTTAATTTTACAGAAACTATTGGAGAAAGTGACTTTTACAAGGAAGAAAATGAAGACTGTTTTATGAAATTTTTCAGAGATACATTTTCAGCTTTTATTTTTCATCCTGTATCACGGGTGTTTATTATTTTATTGTATTTTATATTATTGTCAATAGGTATATGGGGTGTTATGTCCTTACAGGAAGGACTAAATGTTTATAAATTGAATTCAGAAAGCTCTGAAATTACACAGGGATTTAACGTTTACTATAAATATTTTACCCAATACCCTTTCACGGTGCACGTCGTAATTAACGAAACGTTAGATTATTCTAATCCACGAGTTCAAGAGTCAGTTGAAAATTTTATGCAGAAATTTTATACTATTGAAAATATAGCAGGATACGAGTACGGATTTTCTTGGTTAAAATACTATAAAATATTTCAAAATCATTCTATTTCGAAGTTTTCCTTGAGAGGTTACTATCTGTCTGAGAAGCAGGATTTCATGGTTGTTTTCAGAAACGTCTTCTTGAAAATCGTAGGAGCCAAGCAGTTTAACAATGACATAATTTTTAATCACAATTACACTGATATTGTTGCCAGTCGGTTTTTATTCATAGCGAAAAATGTTACGAATAGAGTAACCGAATTCAAAATAGTAAACGATTTATCGAAAATAGCCGAAGAAGCGCCATTTTCCGTTGTAATCCATACAATAATATCACCTATGGCCGAGCAAGGTATCGTTATCAGACAGATAACGTTTCAATTGTTCTGGATAACTTCCTTGCTAATCATTGGCATTTTCGTTTCTTTAATTCCCAATTTCCATTGCGCTTTTATTGTCGCTATCTGTGTCGGGTCCATCACCGCACAGACGATCGGTTTCATGTCTTTATGGGATATTAATCTGGACATCGTGTCTTTGATGTGCCTGATTCTCTGCATCGGGTTCTGTGTCAATTATCCCACCCACATATGCTATTTTTTCATTACTTCATCACAAGCAACAACTGAAGAAAAGTTAAAGGATAGTTTACGTCACGTAGGTTATCCGTTAATTCAAGGGGCAATATCTACTGGATTAGTATTGATAATCATAAACTATTATAATTTATTTGTATACACTACTTTCGTTAAAATCGTTTTCATAATTGTACTGCAAACAACATTTCACGCATTATTTGTTATTCCTGTAATAATCTCGATAACTTCGTTATTTACAAGAGGATGTGAAGATAGCAAAGAATCTATATTCTGTGGGTGCGTGTAGATGTTACCATTAATAAATGCACGCTAATGTAATTTCCTTATATACTTAATTATTGTTAATGGGTAACTACACGAACACAAATACTTCTTGTAGTTGCTTTAATGCTTTAAAGTATTCGAAATGTTTAAACACGCTTCTCTAATGTAAAAAAACGTTTCGTTATATTTAACGATAAAAAATAAGCAACCTTTTTGTCTGGTTAAAAATAAGCAACTTTTAATACTGAATTGTCTCTGTAAAGACGCTTTTGTTCAGAATTTTTTCGAATTTATGTAAATTTATTTGTTGCATATCACGCAATAAAAGAGAATTCTGAACAAAGTAATTCGAGAAATGTTTATAATAAGTATTTTGAATTTAATTGATTGGACAAAACACGACGTTTATTTAAACGTCGTGTTTTGTCCAATAAGAGCGTATTTAACATTGACCTCAGATTAGTATCAACGTCATTATTATAGTGGATTTTGACGTAAAGAGATCAGAATTAAATAGAATTATCGATATAAATTATACTGTCGACCCCCCAATAACGCGGTAAATACGTTCCACTTTATAAGAATTTCACGTTGTAGGAATCTTTAAAAAATAGGGTGCAGTAGACCGCATAAAAACATTAAGTGGGTCGCGGGCTGGACATTTTTCTTTTATACAAAATATAAGCTTAATGCAAACAGTTGTAATCTTTATTGTTCAGATTATATAAAATCCCGGTTTTTTGTGTTTAAAATTATCGTAGGAAATTTCGAAACTAAAATAATAGAAAATAGTAAATATTTCAGCTTGATAAAGTATTTGTAACAAGTTTGATCGCAAAGTTTATTTTTTTAAAATTAATTTATAATTACAAAAGTCAGGTTTATTTATGTATTAGTTCCTTATGTAAAATAAATTACAATAAATATCTTTTACTAATTTTTTACTCATGATTTGGTTATACAATAAATATCCATTTTAAATTTATGAATATCAAACACTTATCTGCAATATTTTCATTTATATCATCCATATTTTAGAGTATTAAAAGCTTAAAAAGTATCAATTGCACATTACTTCCTTTTTACTAAAACAATGTTCTTATAAAGAGTATTCGAGTCACGTATTATCACAAAACTTTAAAAATACAATACACAAGTGGCTTCATTGCTGGTGGTTCTACATGAAAAATAGATAAAGTTAAATTATCCTGCAAGCAGTAGTCTATAAGCTCTTTTAGATACAGGATATAAGGCAAAATAGTCTCTGACAGCGTAATTGAGACGTTGATTCAAAATGACTAGTGTAATAATGTAAATCTTGGCGTATTATATATATCAGATATATATTAATGGACGTGTGTATCTCTATATTACACTTTTTCGCAAAAACTACACACCGCACGTGAATGGTGTTTGTATGTGGTGGTAGCCCCAAGCCTCCATTCGTGCATAGGGGTGGTTGCATCTCGATAGCTATAAGGGTGCGGGAGATATGAGGCTGAAAGTGGTTGAAAATGGCTTTCTATTTCGAATGTTTTGTTCGAATTTGTTTGAATTTAATTCGAACAATATTCGAAATTGAATATTAGTTCGATTATAGAACGATTGTAAACGTTCCAGAAACGTTGAAAATAGTTCGTTTGACTTGACGTGAACAGGAGACGTTCAGAAATAGAATCGGGACCAGGTCTCTAATTAGTCTGGAAACGGGGACCTAATTCTTGCATTCTGTGAAAACGGGTAAGATTGGCTATAATGTAATTATCTTAATCTTCACTATCGTTAATTTTTAAAAACCCAGCGAAGCGGGTCCTTGCAGCTAGATTCTAGATTACTTAGAAAAACAGTCTTTTATATACTTGTATATAAGAAAAACTATATTACATACAAATGTACGAACAAATAAAAACCCAGCGAAGCAGGTTTTTGCAGCTAGTAAATATATAAAAATACACACTTCTACGAAAAAGTATTATAAAAAAACCGTCTTCACCAATCGATGTATGTATTAACACAATGTACTAGCGTGGTAGGCCGTGGGTGACTCAATATACTAATTTTTTTCGACAGTTAATGGAGCGCAATATCGGCATCTGTATCACACTCCTGAAGTAACCGGCTGTTTGTTGTCTATGATGATCGTGGAAACAAACTTTACAAAGACTTTGCAGACGTTGTCTGGCATCTGTAGAATTTTGCGAATGAAATTGAAGGTCCATAGCCAAAGTACGGGCAGCCCATTAGTGGTCAAGTGGATTCTGTCCCTAAACATTGCGGGTTCGATCATGGTTTCGCGCCGCGCTCAGACGGACTGGCCACGTGGAGTTTTTCGGGTTTTCTCCACGTCTGTAAGACTTAAATAGCAGCTAGTTACCCTTCAAAAATCCTTCCTGAACGCAATTTTTTAGGCAGATTGCTCAAGTGTCGCGTTGTTATAACTTAACAAAGAGACAAACGTCATTAGAA
>NW_019386828.1:0-1386 GCF_000671375.1 Centruroides sculpturatus | reverse complement strand
GTGGCATGTTCCCTCTTCGTGAACTGCCGTCCGTATGGCACTTCTTCTGGGATGAACTGCCTTCCTATGGATCCTTATGGCGAGTCCTTAATGTTGCTCGTGTATTTCGTTGTGGACTGCCCGACTCTAGCTACCTTGCCCTTTTTTATTACAGATTATTTCACAACAATAATTCCTAGAGATGCATCATTTGACGGGATGCATCGTTGTGTCATTTGACCAGGTGTTGTGCAAAATTCTAAGAGAGAAGGAGTGGAGGAAGGAACCAAAACATCCTTCTTTCTTATTAAATGTTGAGTGACATAGCAGTGTTTCAGGATGTTGAAATTTTGTTACCTTTTTAGGTTATATTATTTTTATGTCAAAATTTGTCTATTATTTTTAAACATTTTAAGTGAAAATTAAAGTAAATTATTTATTAGGGTTTATTACGGGTGAATATTATGTAACTCACTTTAAGAGTCCCTCCGGATTATCACAAATGTTTTGGTAGAATTTATGATAATTTTTTAAATTTTATTTTATTAGTTTTGAAATAAAGTATTGTTTTAAATTGTTTTAACGTTTTATAAAAGAAAATATTTCCTAAATGGAAAATCAGTTTATAAATATTATTGTTTGGCCATAAACTGCATGATTATATGTGACAATGGTCCAGTCGTTTGTCTTTGTTAGGACACTTATTTCGTGTGCATTATAAGTGTGTCCTATATCTGTATTTGTGTAATACAAATAAATAATTAAGATTTGAAAACTTAAAAATGTTTAAAAGTGCTGCGTATTCATATTTTTTTTATTGACATATGTAAAACATACGAATGTATTAAAATTGATTCGTCCATAGAAAATCAGTTTAGTAACCCATTTTTGGGATACTGGATGGCCAAATGATTAAGGTCTCCGATCCAAATGATGGCCTTCCACTCTGGAGACACAGAAACTAATCTGGACGCGTCTATAATTTCTAGGTTCTCTTGACAGTGGTCCGATCAAATATGTTGGGTCCAAGCATTCTTATTTTGCACATTGCATATAACTTATGATAAGCTTGAAGAGCTGTTTTAAGGCCAAACGGAAAAGAGTTAAAAAGTACTTTTGTAAAAATTCAAAATAATATAAATACATAAATTATTATATTAAAAATTATTGTATATGTAAATTTATTTCACAACAATGTTACAGTTATAAACATTTTCAAAAATGCACACGTAAAACGTAAAACAAAGGAAACTCTGCCCACTGTTACACTAGTTATAAATTGTAAAATTCTGTCAATATTTCAAACTATTACACAAAAGCATTAAAAATACATTTAGTGTTATTGAATTTCCTAATAAAAAGTAATTTTTTCTCTATAATGAACATTTTGTGTACTTAATTATAATG
>NW_019386827.1:18873-20043 GCF_000671375.1 Centruroides sculpturatus | reverse complement strand
TGATTAAAATGTGTGACAATATTTCTATTAACTGTGATTATAGTTTTCACATCTTGTTTAGAAAGTATGCATTTGTTTAGTGTCAGCTGCAGCGTATGATAATGCTTCTAAGTTGCAATTCTTAATTCCAGCTATCAGATTTGCTGCAGAATCTCTTAGTACTAAGAATATCTTATCACTTGTCAATTTATACTGTTCAAGAACAATTTTTAACTGTTCACTGATTCGTATAGCTGTGTGGGGACCTTCAAAGGAAACAATTTGCAAAACAGCTCTTTCCTGCTGAAAATCATCCTTCAACCAGTGAGCTGTTACACTTAAAAAAGGAGAATTGTTTGTAGTTGCTATCCAAATATTAGCGGTTAAAGAAATATATTTTTCATTGCATAAAATTATCAAATTGTTTCTTTTAAATCATCAAATAATGTCAGATTTTTTTTGCATTAGTAATGGGGGTCATGCTGCCTGTTCAAAATTTGCNCTTTCCAGAATTTAAATAATTAATTAGTTAATTTCAGTTTTTTTTATTAATTTTATTCAATTTAACTTTTACAGTTTTAATTTCCAATATTATTTTTTATATTTCAATTTTATTCATTTCATGTTCTATTCTAAATTTAACAAAACCAGCTTTAAATTCAAATCTGTTTTCTACATCATTCTTCTATATTCATGGTTAGTTGAAGATGACTATTAAGCAGTTGAAAGCATTTATAAAAAATAATAGTTTGATTGCATAAAATTATCAAATTGTTTCTTTTAAATCATCAAATAATGTCAGATTTTTTTTGCATTAGTAATGGGGGTCATGCTGCCTGTTCAAAATTTGCAATTTGTAAAAATTATATTT
Source organism: Centruroides sculpturatus (assembly GCF_000671375.1). Classification (NCBI taxonomy): domain Eukaryota; kingdom Metazoa; phylum Arthropoda; class Arachnida; order Scorpiones; family Buthidae; genus Centruroides; species Centruroides sculpturatus. Next base: position 19,193 of record NW_019386827.1, on the reverse strand, counting down.
ATCTGGCTACTGCTTTTAACATCTAGCAATTGGAATGGCAAATAGCCAAAGAGCAGTCCAGAAAATAAAAAGTCACTCAGCAAAAAAAAGTGTCACAGAATATGAATAGGTCTTGGTCCAATACAATTTTATTATTAATAAACAAAATAAAGTTGCTTGAGAAATTCAGTCATAAAAACTAAATTTTTTTATATTGTCAGTTGTCTTTTCATTTCAGGTTGGTACAATAAGTCACAATAAGTGAAAAAGTAACTTGGCAAATAACTTTCTATTTTGGCAAATGAGTTGGTGATTACTATTAAAAAAAAAAAAAAAAAAAG
>NW_019386827.1:14694-17923 GCF_000671375.1 Centruroides sculpturatus | reverse complement strand
GAAGTAGGCTGATGCCTTTAAGTCTCGACCATTCTACTTTCATATAAAAAAGTAAACTTAACCATATTTTAAAAGCTCAGAAGAAAATAATATATATATATATATATATTTTTTAAATAAGAAAAAAACAAAATAATACGGCTACAAAATATTTTCAATTGTTTATTACGTTGCTACCGTATCAAAGAGGAGAAATATCTAAATTTATTATTTAAAAAAAATCCTTCAAATTTTTTATTGAAGTTGTTTTAATGTTTAACAAGATTGTATAAACACATCTGCAAATTCTTTTCTTTAAAATTTATTATCAAAGGATTAATTAAAGCTGTTTATTCATAAAGTTTCAAGATTTATTTTGTCAATTTAATTTAATTATACATTAAATTCTGCAAAGTTACACAAACATCTTTACCGAATCAATTATATATAATTTCATAGATTATACAGTATATAGCCTATATATTGTTTTTTAAATTAAATCTCATCGAATTTTAATATATTTTTCGCTTTGTATTATCAACTGAAGGTAACCATAATTAAAAAAAAAAAAAAAAATAAGATCTTTTTCTTTACATCTTATACTGTAATCATATCATAATTTAACAAAGATAATTAAATAAATATCAATTAAAGAATCACATTATAATTATTTACTGTTAAAATTTTAGTTATAAATTTTGTTATAAATTGTAATTTTATTCTACTTATTTGCATTTAAAATTACTTCAGTGTTCAACAAACTTCTAAATTAAAGCAGCTAGCTATGGTGATATTAGCGAACAAGTATCTACAATCTGATATTCTGTCGTTGTTTACAGTTAATATTATCAATATCGATTACAGATATTCAGCGATGATAAACACAGAAAAAAATACTAAAATGGCAACCTTTATTAAAGAAAGATAATCGCTTATTTAAACACTTATATATACAATTTCTGGTTTATACATTGAATTTAAAGTATTATATTTTATATTAGTATGATCTAGACTAATTTCATGCTTTCATGCTATTTCCAATGCTGTGAACATTGGAAATAACGCATGAAATTATTTTATTAGGGTATTATGTCGCGCCATCTGTCGGATACTAAATAAACTAATTGGAAGAATAATAAACTAGTGTTTTAATCTGTCAGCCTTGTTATAAAAAAAAAAACTTTTTATTTGATAAAATATAAATATAATCTAAGATTTATAAGTTATATATAATACTGAGAATTAAAAATGGTTTTGTTTTGTTTACTACAGTTACTTGTAGAGACAATGTATAATTAAATGAATAAATTTATTATACAGAATTATATCTATAAAAGCAGAATAAAAACCTTACATTTGATAATAACTGTTTATATTGTATTTCTTTTTACGTAATATTAATTAGTAAGTTCATTGAGAAAATAATAATTATCGAGATAAGATCAAACATTCACTTGAGTATTAATTATAGAGATTTAAGAATAAAAACAAAAATTATCAGTTTATTATATGAAACATCTTAACGGAAATAGAAAATTCTAATTAATTATTTAAATTCTGGAAAGTTTTATTTATCAGTGTAGAGACTATCATACAGTAATGAAACAAAATTTAGGGAAAAAGAAAAATATGTAGAAGATTTATTCCTCATTTATTAACACTAGAGCAGAAATATGAACAAATTGCTTCATGTTAGGATTTTCTTTTTGTGGCAGAAAGCGATGAATGTTTCTTCAGGAAAATTATTATGGATAATGAGACAGTGATTTATTTATGATCCTGCACAAAATGTATAGAATTTATGAAAAAGTTTGATTAAAATCCATAAAATTGTAGTTTTAGAAATCTCAAATTAAAATTTTGTTCTTCATTTTTTTCAAAACAAAAGAAATTATCCTCTGAGACTAACTTTCAGTTAGTGCAGAATAATACAGGAATTTTTTTGAACAGTTGCTAAAGAAAGTGAACTAATGAGATTGGCTGTGTTGGTTCCAATGATTGTTCTTGCTGCATGGTAACACTACAATTGTAAAGCAAATTTTCAGAAAGAAATGTTGCTGTTTTTCATCATCCATTCTTTTCAATAGATCTCTCTTCCTCAAACTAAAATTTTGCTTAAAAGAGTAGCCTTTCCAAACTAACTTATGACAGCAATTTAATATTGTTACAGCAGAGATTAACAGCATTTAAAACATATATATCTGGAAGGTTTTAACAAATTTTACAGATTGCAAACACATATGAGTCAAGAAAGGATATATTAAAGGTTAAAGCTAATAAATTATCTTGATATTTACATGTATAACAAGTCAATGCATTTCAGAATTAAACTATTTAATAAAGTGAAATGAAATTTTCACTTTATTAAAAATAATATTTTGAAGAATATTTAATAATATTTTTTTTTTACTTAACAAAAAAACTGTAGTTTATGAAAATGCTTAACTATATAACTAAAATAAATATCTTTTTATCCTAATAGGTTGGATTTCCTAATGCTGGAAAGTCAACTTTACTTCAAGCAATTTCTAGAGCACGACCAAAAGTTGCTTCTTATCCATTTACCACTCTCAATCCACATATTGGTATTATCCATTATGATGACTATGAACAGTTAGCAGGTATAATATTTTGTTCAGTATAGATTAGAATTCTTTGCTGATTAATCATTTTTACATACAAATGATTTTATGTTATAATTTTATCTTTCTAAATTATATGGAAAAAAAATTCTGTTTTTTATACTTCATATCATATTTGTATTAATTCTTCTATGTTTAGATACAAGCATCACTATATAATTCAATAGAATAAATTAAAAATTTGTTTTGTTGAGTTAACAAAATAATAATAATCAGTTGACATTTATTATTACACATTAAGTTGTTTGAATTGTCTAAAATACAGTAGAGCATTGATTATCCGAAACAATCCGGAACTGGGGTTAATTTAATTAATATGCCTTTTTGTTTTTTTTTTTTTTATAACTCTATTTAAAATTTATTTTGTATTACAAGTACAATCTATATATTAACAGGACTTATTATACTGGAATTATGGATGCAGATATTTAGTCTTACAGTTCAAAAATAATGTTCTTTATTTAGTTCACCTGAACACACACACATCAAACATGTGTTTTGGACTTATTCGTCCCTCCTCAGCAGGCCTTTAAACGACACTTTCTATAATTAACAACAATAAAAACATTTTTCTGTACAATTATCTCTAAAATTAAACAAAAACATAA
>NW_019386827.1:10054-13385 GCF_000671375.1 Centruroides sculpturatus | reverse complement strand
TATATTTATTTTATTTATATATACTATAATTTGTGGTATTTTTCAATAGATTTCGGATAACTCGTAACAGATATATTTACTAATCGTGTAGTCTCCTATAAGATTTGCTTTTATCATATAAATAAATAAATATTTTAAATTTATTTATGTGCTACTCTGCAAATAAATCAAATTAATTTGTATATTAATTCAATTAAATTTAAAAAATAACTCAAATATTTATTATGAATTTTACTTTTGCATTCATAATTCTTGTGCAGTATTTTATGCTCTAAATTTAGTGTTGTTAGTAATAAAACATATTGTGAATGATTGGAAAATTGTTTTCATTATTGTATATTATAATATTTTATCATGTAATTTCAAAACTGACATATGATGTATCAGTAAATCATTAATACTGTAGTATGAATTAGCTAAAATGTGATAATTCATTTATAATTAATGATTTTATTTTAGATAATCCATACTATAAATTAATTTTGTAGAGAATATTATTCTTATAAACTATATTCTATAGTGAATAAATATTCTTAATAATTTCTTATAGATCATAAATAAAGTAATAACTTTGAAAGTACAAAACAATCTTGGTAATCTGATATGGGACCAAAACACTGTCTGATTAAGGATATTCCTAGATTATTGGAAGTAAGGTGAATTAAATGGTTAATCATTCAGAAAGAAAACCTATGTTTATTTGCATGAAATTAGTACATTGTATTAATCAAAAACACATATATACATATATATAGAATAACAAGAAAATATGAAAGGAGAGCAACTATATGTAACTGAATTTTAGAGTTCTCAAATTAATCACCAATTCTTTAAAAATAATTTTCTATTACCTTCTACCATTGTTGGTAATTACATTACCAAATTGGTAGATTCCCATTAAATTTAATGGGATATTGGAAATTCAGTAAAAAATACAGTATTTTTGATGGGAAAGTTCAGAGAGGACTCATTCTTATATTTATACAGTACTGTGCTATAAGATATTTTTTTGAGCAACTTAAAATGATAAGCCTAACAATCTTTAATATCATGACCAAGTTGAATGTTCAAGTTAAGGCTCAATAATGTGCCAAGTTTAATGGGAAGGTATTCAAATTTAGGAGAAACTGGAATTCGAAGTAGTGGGGAACTTCTTTACAACTTAGTAATAGTGCTGGTAATACTTGAAAATCGACTAGTGTCAGATCACTGGACATGCCAAACTAGCAACTGGCCAGATTACCATTATTGAGCCTGTATTTAGTAAAAAAAAGAAAAACTGATAATTTTAAGTATCAAGACAATTAGTAAAGAATAAGTCATAAATCTGACTTGTGTCATTTTTATTTTATAAAGATATTTAAAATTTATATATTTGTAATAGTGGAAGCAATTTCTAGAGCACGACCAAAAGTTGCTTCTTATCCATTTACCACTCTCAATCCACATATTGGTATTATCCATTATGATGACTATGAACAGTTAGCAGGTATAATATTTTGTTCAGTATAGATTAGAATTCTTTGCTGATTAATCATTTTTACATACAAATGATTTTATGTTATAATTTTATCTTTCTAAATTATATGGAAAAAAAATTCTGTTTTTTATACTTCATATCATATTTGTATTAATTCTTCTATGTTTAGATACAAGCATCACTATATAATTCAATAGAATAAATTAAAAATTTGTTTTGTTGAGTTAACAAAATAATAATAATCAGTTGACATTTATTATTACACATTAAGTTGTTTGAATTGTCTAAAATACAGTAGAGCATTGATTATCCGAAACAATCCAGAACTGGGGTTAATTTAATTAATATGCCTTTTTGTTTTTTTTTTTTTTATAACTCTATTTAAAATTTATTTTGTATTACAAGTACAATCTATATATTAACAGGACTTATNTTTCTTTTTTTTCTTTATTTTTGTCTATAAGTTAAATTACTGCATATTTTTATAGTTTTTAACTTATAAATATACAAATTTATATTATAAGAGAAAGGTTTAGTACATAAATATATTTATTTTTTACGCATAGATGTATACAGTACATTCTGCCTATTTAAATGGAATAAAAAAAAGGAATAGGAGTAAAATAAAGTATAAAAAGGATAAAAAACAATTTACAATTCTCCATATTTTACCAGTCTCAACAGCATTCTTCTTGAATTACAATCACGAGAATTGTGAAGATGCGGCTGTGGGAAAGTATCTATATTTGATTTACTTCAGAAAAACAACGACATTATTTGAAATATTCGATTCTGTTTGTACCGCAACCTTTATTAATGACGGGACATAAAATCTGTCTAAGGAAGCACATTTCCGCATGATGAAAGATGCACTTCATCACACCAACAGCATCTCGCATGCCTGAGAGAAGCGGAGGAGTAAAAGATCATATTATCATATTTCTGTTTGTGACTGTCAAGAATGCTATAGCTTCTGCTTACCAAACAATGAAACGTTGAGAATAATGATGGTGTTAATGAGGTGCAGCTTGTCTTAATAATAAATGATTGCTAAGAACTATAACGTATCTTCAAACTAACTTATTTTAAATTTTCCATTTAAAAAAAAACAAATAAATAAACAATAATAATGATCATTCCGTGTTTTTGATTTTAAAAATATTCTAATTCTAATTTATGATACAAAAGATTTTATAAATTTAAAAGATATTTTCTTTAGTGATTAAATTATAATATCGAGTCATAATGAGAAAAATTTGTAAGAAAAATGTCATTATTCTTCAAGACATTTAATATCGACAATCCTAATTCGTCAATGAAATTAAATGTACGCTACTTATTATAATTTATCTCATTTCTAAAGGTGAATGAAGAGGTTGAATTGGATCAATCATTATTAAATAACAAAGCCATAGAGAAAATTTAACAAGTGTTTAATTGTGAATGTAAGGTTTGCATCTGGATATTTCTATTGGTTTATTATAGAAAAGAATTGTTACATTAATTTAATTTATGCAAAAAATAAATTATATAACAAAAATTCCTAGCATAGAAAGTAAAATTTCTAAAATTCTTCTTTTTATTATTTTTTTAATATATTAAACGTGTAAATTAATTTTTTTATCGTCCTACTTCAGTAAAATATTCAAATATTCATCTACATTACCCTAATTAATTTTAATTTAAAATTTAAAAAGGAAAAAAATAATAATAAAGAAATTATACACTAATTAATTTAAATAATATTATATATATATATTCCTCACTTAACTGTGATTTTATTTAATATTACTAAATATATTAAGAGAAAAGATTCATTTCTTTATTATGTTTAGAAAATATGTGAAATAA
>NW_019386827.1:0-9345 GCF_000671375.1 Centruroides sculpturatus | reverse complement strand
GGTTCTGTATTTTATTTATTAATGCATTTTTAATAATATATGGTTAATAAGGATCTATTTTAAGCTTACAAACAAATAAATTTTAGTTTTTAATATAGTACAGAAAAAAGTAATCTAAATTTACGAAATATTTAAAATGTATATATTTTAATATTTTTTAATGTGATTTAAACGCTTTCTAGTGATATTACGACTTCATTATTTGTGGTGGACAGATGTAAAGTCAAATAAAATGACTTAAACTTGATTTTTATTTTTCCATATACTTTTTTGACAAATGATGTATAATCGGGAACGACGTAACTCGAAATGACGTAAGTCGAGATATACCTGTACACTTGAATACATCAGGATTTAACAGTCAAAAGTTATTTCAAAGTCTAAATGTTTTCTAACAGCTTCAACATTTTAATCACTGAAAGTAAATAAGAAACTTGGCAATATCATTAAATTTAAATTTTTAATACTTGTAAAACGGTAATAAAGCTGTTAAAATTTTTCTATATTATAATGAAAGATACAGTAAAACTTGTCTAAGATCTTCAACCTGAATATATAGGAAACTTGCCTAAAAGAAACGATTTTCTATGTTAAAAAAAAGAACCTGTTTAAAACGGAAACACGGTATCCAAGTGATATCGGTTTACACAGGTTTTACTATATATATTAGCTGATATTATTAAGGAAATTGATAATATTTAAGGTGTATCTGTAGAAATTATAATAGAATTGACGTAGAGGATATCTTTTACGTTAATTATACTCAAATTCTTATATATTTAATTTAATATTTTTGTTGCGTAGTTATCAATATTAAATAAATAAAAAAATTGCATAAATATACGAATAAACCTACAAATTTTGAGAAAAAATCGGAAAAATTCCTAAAACTTTTGATGATAAATTAAGATGCATTTTGCTTAGAAATTGTGTGATACAAACCATAATTTTTTTGTTCTTTTTAAAAATAATTTTTTTTAAATTTTAAATTATATAAAATCCAAAGATAAAAAAAAGTGACAGTGCTTTAGTGATTAAATTATAATATCGAGTCATAATGAGAAAAATTTGTAAGAAAAATGTCATTATTCTTCAAGACATTTAATATCGACAATCCTAATTCGTCAATGAAATTAAATGTACGCTACTTATTATAATTTATCTCATTTCTAAAGGTGAATGAAGAGGTTGAATTGGATCAATCATTATTAAATAACAAAGCCATAGAGAAAATTTAACAAGTGTTTAATTGTGAATGTAAGGTTTGCATCTGGATATTTCTATTGGTTTATTATAGAAAAGAATTGTTACATTAATTTAATTTATGCAAAAAATAAATTATATAACAAAAATTCCTAGCATAGAAAGTAAAATTTCTAAAATTCTTCTTTTTATTATTTTTTTAATATATTAAACGTGTAAATTAATTTTTTTATCGTCCTACTTCAGTAAAATATTCAAATATTCATCTACATTACCCTAATTAATTTTAATTTAAAATTTAAAAAGGAAAAAAATAATAATAAAGAAATTATACACTAATTAATTTANAAGAATTGTCACAAAGATGACAGAAATGACAAAATAATTGTGACCAATAACATTCTTGGATGGTGTGCATTACTTGGTAAGAGTACCAAAGACAGGAAAATTACTTCTTGTCAAACATAGATTAAGAATGATTAATGACTTTAGATATTCTCCTAAGCCAACATCTAATACACAGAACACAGATTTCTATAATTGAATTGATATTCAAAAACGATTATTGTCTTTTCTTATGTATTTTTCGTTGTATGTAAATTGATAAAAATGATTCGATTTTTATTAAATTACAGCAAAAAGAATGAAATTTTATAAACATAATCCAAAGAAAATGTATGAAAGTAATCATTTAAAAGATAAAAATGAATATATAAATTGTTTTTATTTAATTATTTAAAAAAAATATTAATTTAAATTGTATTTTTTATTTACTAAAATTTTTCAATTAATAAATATAAAAGTAATTCGAGATTTTTATTTAATTACAGTAAAAAAATAACGAGTTTTCACGAATTAATTTAATAAAAATTAAAAGAAATAACATTTTATTTAAGTAAAAAAAAAAAAGGATTAATTATTAAGATTTTTATCAAAGGTTAAAGCATTAATCCTGTTTCATCTTCTTCCTTGAAGAATCCGAAATAAAATATTTAAAATGATTTTAAAAACGTTTTTACTGACATTTTTATACATTTTTTTTCTTCATTCTAGCAATTTTAAAGCCGCTTTATTATGTTATATAACTTTAATTAATATGTTTTCATGTGTTAAATGGATTTTTAAGTAAATAAATACATCCATTTATGTAATTATTATTGTTGATTTATTTTTATTTTCTTTATTTAATTTCTAATAAAAAATGACCTTTCAATAAAATTTAATAAGAATGTAATGCGTGATTAAAGTATACTTAAGAAAGGAAAACGAAAAAAGTTAAAGGAAAAAGAGGAAAAAAAAGTCATTAGGAAACAAATTACTTAATTGAGTAGTTTATCCTGAAAGAGAAAAACAATTATCTAATTTACTTGACTCAATAATTATTAGTGTTACGTCTTTTTGTAATTGGATAAAAATTACTATTTTATTTAGTGTTAAAAAAATCTAATTTAACAATTAAAAAATTTAAAAAATAATTATTTTTCTAATGATTTTTAGATATAGTTAATACACGCTTATCGTTCATTAACATCAAATGATATTTGAAGAGTCGAAAAACTGTACTTTAAATGACTTAAAAGTATACAAAAATGAAAAAAAATATACTCTTTAATAAGTAATTTTCATTTCGTTGTCGCATTTTTTTCATTATAAAAATATCATTTTACTACAGGAGCGATAATGGCTTACACTTCAGAAGTTGTGAAAACTCTTAATATAAGTTAACTTAATTAATTAAAATTTTATTTATGAAATTATAAGATTATAGATTCTTTTTTGTAATATATAAAATTAACATTTTATAGCGTTTATTTTCTATAATTTAATTTACATCAATGCAACCTCTCTCTTCGATGAATGAAATGAACGATGTTATGTTATAATTTTACTATATTAAACAGTATATTTCATCAAGCACACCGATCTAGAATACCTATACTTCATTTGTAGTGAAAGGGCAGGTGTATTTCAGGAAATTAGCATCAGTTTTCCCGGAACGTACTTCAGGAAAACTGAATGTGTCATAACTACTTAAATCAATCAATGAGTCATACAGGTTCTCTTAAATAATTTGCATATAATTTAATATTCTAATTTACACGAAAGCCTAGTTTTGTAGGTTAAACCATCCTGTTACATTGAACAATTAGATAATCAGGCCATTTATAATGTTTTAATTTATCTTAGAGCATTTAGATTTCTCTCACTTGAACAGCCAATTGGCACACTAAGAAGCGTATATTGGCACATTAAAATATATTTATTAATAGTAGATAAAATATATAAAAATATAGATTATTATTATTATTATTATTATTTTGTTTTTTTTCTGTACGAGACGTATGTCGTGCAAGTTTCCGCTCGACTTATTATCTACATACAAAATTGCCATGAAAGTACTTGATAGGCGTTTACCTTTTTCCTAGCATTATTTCATTACACTTAATATCCTCCATGCGATAAAACTTATTCCCCATAGACTTATACATATATATATATATACATATAACTACTGAATGGATAAAGAAGTAGGAGGATAAGAGAGGGGGTAAAAGCCACAGTAATTTAACAAAAGTTACTTTTAAGTATCAGGATTGAATAATATATGGACTATAATTATGCTTACGACGAAGAAAAGATAAAAGTATAACATAAAAAAAGGAGTATATAGTTAAAAAAACAATGAAATTTGTCAAACAATAATAGATAATATTAATCAACTTTTATTACTCTTTGTAACGGATGGTTTGGAAAGTTCACTAGACCTAAACTACAGTCATTGCTATAAATCATATAGGTAATTCAACAGAATGGTCAATACCTCAAACTATTTATTGATTACTAAGTTACATTTTCTCATTTTTATCATAAAAAAACAAATTGTTTTTCAATATATACCTGTTGAAAAATTATTGTGGATGTGTTTTATCTATTAATCTTAAGTATTAAGTGAAATATATGTCAGTGTGCAGTATATCAATAAAATTGATTTTACTTATTTTATTTTTATTTTATTTCAATAAAAACTATTTTTTTAAAGCAATAAAATTCCTCTTAATAAATAATAAAAAAAATAATTTTTTTTAAAAATCTAGTTAAAAAATAAATATGTTTAAATCATATTTTAATTATGTATTATTAAGTATAATTAATATCAACTAATTGCAATTTCTTTTTGCTGTATAATAACATTACCCGTTACTATTTACGTTTAATGAAGATTATTTTTCGTTCGTGACATATTTAGATTAATTTTAATAACATTTTTATATTAAAATAGTTATTAATAGTATATAAAACATCATTAAATGCTTGTTTTTCTCTTTCGAGAGATTAAAAATATTTAATTAATCCTTTAATAATTTTTATTTTATTAACTCTCTTCTACATCATTCGTATAGAGACTATCACTTTAAAAAAAAGTTGTAGGAGGGAATAATATAAACTATGAAATAAACAAACCTAAAAAACCCAGGTCTACACTCATCAAGAGTATTGCAGAGAATTATTAATGATCCATAAATGGAAGAATCGTGCTGTGGCTTTAGTCGAACGTCCATAGACACTTTATATAAGTTTCTATCAACCGTTGACATGACGTTAAGTGACAGCTTTTAGTTCTCTAATTGTTTCTTTTTTTCCCCTTTTATCTAGTAGCATTGATGTATTTTAACACACATCGTATTTTCTTATAGAAAAAAAAATCATACACAAGCTTAATTTACGTCAAATAATTTTCGATTTTTGAATTAATTTTGATATAAACACAGAAAAAGTTTTACAATTTTTTATTTACTATATCAATAAATAATTCAAGTAAAATATTATGCTAATATATTTATCATATTGTTATAAATTAATACGTACTTACAGTATATAATTACGATGCTGTAAATTTATATTAATTTATTATCATCTATAAATAGTTACATGATAAAGATTTTAAGTTGAATTATTTTAAAATATATCTACTTAAAATTCGTAATTTATAAATTATGTTGTTTAAAATATTATTCTTATTTTTTGTAAGATTACTTTCAACTTCTCCTCGCTCCAACTTATTGATCATTTTTCTTTTATTTTCTACTATAAAATTATTATTATTATAATTGTATAATGTAGTTGTATATCTTACTCAATATAACATATAGAACACATGTTCAATTCTATGTTTATTTACTATATACTATGTGTATGTTCACAGTATATGTATATATAATTCACTGCATTAAACTAATCGACAGATGGTGTACAATTGACTATGTCGCTCACTCTCCATGTATTGAATAATTGAAAAGACGTCCAGATTATCGATTTATTTCTTGTTCGACGGCTTAACAAATAATATATTTCCTGAGAAATTTATGGATGAAATTCTAAACTTAGATTTCAGTTTACAATCCAAATGAATATAACCTACGATATATTTTTTAAACTTTATGGAATTTATACAGTTGTTTGCATAATTCTGGTAAGTTATTTTTTTAAAATTCTTACTTTATATGTATAAAATATTTAAATATTTATGTAAAATACAATTTGTTATTATAATAATAAATTTTATAGCAAATCTTTCCACTTCTGTACGAAATGTTAGCTTTCTGCTTAACAAGTAAATACTGCAGTGAAGTATCATTTACAGGAAACGGTACTGGATATAATTTAGCGAAAACTTCAACAATAAATTCCTTTTTTTGTTATTGTACTGTACAAATTTCTTATTTTTGGAAACATGCTTGGATAATGGTACTAATTATCGGTACATGTCTCATGCATGATCTCTCACAGTTACACATCATTACTCATGCGACTTGACGTAGTTTTAGTTTTCTTCAGTCCAGACTTGGTCGATGATATCACGTGATGTAAGCCGAATAACATGGATAGAACATCTAGACCGAACGACATGAATGAAATAGGTGTCTTAAGTACCAGCAATATTTCATCGTCTCCATTATAAGAGGAAAAACTTCTCATGTGCAATAAGCTAGCAATTAGTCATAGAAGATTGGCAAAGTTTTTAAGATTTTTCTATCTTTAAAATGGCAGTGATTCAGCCTTTGATAGCGCCATACAAACGATAAGAATAAAGTTTATCATTATAATAGCATTTCCTCTATTAGTTTCATTGTTTTTGTGTGCAAATATGTAAAAGAATTATGACCGTAATTTCGACTAACGTGTATTTTTCTAGATTACAGTTTTGTTAACGCTTTTCTAGTTTGAAAGTTCATTGTAATTTTTATTAAAACTTGCGTGTTAAATGCGATAATACTTAATGATATTACATTATAAAAAGGTTAAGTGAAAATTAGTTTCTTCCGTGAAATCTTTCCAAAGGAAAACATAAAATTTTAATGGTTATTAAAACTGATGAATAATAATATTGTATAGCCTATCGAGTTAAGTATAGCTTTAAAAGTTTTACATTATATAATTTTTCCTCATAGATGTTGGCCTAAATTTACTAAAAAATGCATCTCTCGTTTCTACTATTATCCTCATTCATTACAATAAGAATTTTCTCCAAACTTTTTAACCTCATCCTTTTCCTATTTTTATAATAGAAGAATTTTTTTAAACTATAATTTTTTACAAGCAATTTAATTTAAATTGAATATTTCAAATATTTAAATTATTAATTTTTTATTATATATTTTATTTACCAAAAAAATAATAATAATAAATTTTGCATCAATTCTTAAAAAAAAGAATAATTTAGGTAACAAGAATATAACAAAACTTTTCGTATTTATCTAAAATAAAAAAAAATAAATATTCTTCTAATCTTTTTACAAAAATGGTTGAAAGGAGTTCATCCCAATGGACTCCTTTCAAAAGACAGGAAAAAGTAGAAAAAAAAATAAAAAAATAAAATGGAAAAAAAACATTTTATTGATTTTAGATAAATAGACAGATATAACAAATTCTAAAGCGCTTTTCAAATTTTCGAAAAGCTTCCTTTTATCTCGAATTAACAATAAACAGGAAAGCATAACAAATTAGCAGATAATTACTTTACTGCAGTTTATTCCATTTTTAGCTTTATTATAAATGTAAACAATGGTTTAAAATTAATTTCCATTGACATTTTATTAATAGTATCACATGAAAAACGTTTAGAAAAAAAAATATTCAAATTTAATATCTTCGAATGTTTTGTTTGTTATATATAATAATTAATTATTCGATATTAATCACCTGTTTTTTTATTATATAATTAAAGGATAAATTCATCTTCGTATGATTTTAAAAGTAAGATAACTTTTCTAATATTTTATTTTTACATTAGAAAATTATTTTGTGAATATGAAATTCAAAGTAAGACGTACTGTACTTAACTGATGCTTACATATATATAATATATAATATATATATAAAATGAGAAAGAAGATAGAATAGATTGTAACAGTTTAGATTGAAGGATTTTCGAGAATATAACCAATTAATGGAAAAAGTTGGGAAAAAACATAGATGATCATTTAAAGAAACCGGCCGTCCAATCTAAGGCGGAAGTGAGGATAAAAAAAAAGATAAAAAAGAATGGAAGTTAAATTTTTAAAGACCATTCAGACTAGAGTAAAGTCGTACTTCTGCTAGATACGAAATTGCTAGACCATCTTTCTCAGATGGCCAATCTTTTCGGAATATTGGATAGATCTACTTCATCATGATCTTGTAAGATACTACTATCTTCTTTTCTTTTATTATCGAAAAATAATTTTAAGAAAAAAAAAAAATATATATACAATACCNGAAATATATATATATATATATACCATAAAATATTTGATAACGTGAATAGAAAAACGTGATTTTTAAATAATTCTTTTGGTTTATTTTACACGACATTGATTTCGAATACACAATATAAAATTATATTTGAAGTATTAAAAAAAAATTCTTTTGTTCTGTTTATTGTTGATTTTTTTAATTAAAAATTAAGATCAGTTTTATGTTTTATTCCTTGAAATTACTTAAGATATTTAATATTTTGGGATATGCTCTTTTAAGCTTACTCTGAATTATTTTCTTTTCTTAGCATCCAAGAAACTGTAAGTAACTTATATAGAAAACATTTTGAATGATACTATTCTTAGAATAGACTTTTTTACCTGGGATGACTATCTTATAGGTTTGTAGAAATATTGACTACGAAGACAGAAAAATCCTTTTTTTCCTCATCTAAAGTAGTTGATAGTGGATCGAACTTACCAAAAAAAAAGAAATCATAAAAAAAACACCGAAATAATTCAAATTTTAGAAAACTAGAATGGTTTTCCATTGAAGTTTTAATATATTTTCCAATTTAATTTCGTTAATTTTAACTTTTCTAACCGTTTCCAAGAAAAAGTTGTGTGAATTATAACTTTGTATTGTCTAGACTCGCTTAACTTTCACTTGGTTTCAAATTCCTTTAGTGATATCAATCGATATGATTTTACACTTTTTACAATCATCAAAAATTCCCTTTCTATCTGTCGACCTATATATTTATGTCCTTTTTTTTACGTGGAGACAGGAAGTGAATATCTTTATCGCGCAACATAAAATACCAGACATCATATTACAAAGTAACTATCTTTAAGGAAGTATTGAAGAAATATCGGTTAAATAGGCAGTTAGAATGGCACCGAGATCAAAACTCATAACTAAGTCGATCATCATCAACATTTCCGAAAGTAACTCAAGAAGAATAAGATCATGTCACTTTGCATCTGTTCTGATAAAAGTGTAAATTGGGAAAATTACTCTCTTTTTTTATTTTATTCTATTCTTGAATGATCTTCCTGATTTCAAACGTAAGAAGAATGTTTAAAAATTCGAGTTTCTCTTTTATTTAATTAATGATTTGCATAATATACATAGGAATTTATAAATAAAATAATAATAAGATAAATGCCACTATATATTTATCATTCGTCATCTACTCAATTCACGTTTTAAGACAGGTCAACAGACGTTAAACTAACTCAATATAAAAATGGGTTACGTAAAAGTTCTATATTTACACGTCGATAAATTCTAAAACATTAAAGAAAACGACATAAAAAAAAATAGAAATAAAACTTTTAAAATTGTCTTTAATTGTACGTAATTAAATTATCTGACATAAATATAAATTAGAAGCATGTGATTAAT
>NW_019386826.1:107592-108797 GCF_000671375.1 Centruroides sculpturatus | reverse complement strand
GAGACGGGATCGCAATGGGATCAGTAATTGGCCCAAAGCTTGCCGATATTTGTATGGCATCAATAGATGAAAAAATCTTCCAGTACCAAGGTATTATTTTTTATACTAGATATGTGGATGACATATTAGTTTTGTACGATTCAAATAACGTTACAGCTGAAAATATCAAGGATTATGCAAATAGTTTAAATAAGAACATTAAATTTACTTATGAAGAAGAAAAAAATTATGAGATTAATTATTTAGATGTAATAATCACAAGAAAAAATGAAACATTGCTGTTCCGAAAATACGAAAAAATATGTAATAATAATAAGGTGATTAATTACAAGTCATATTCTTCTATAGGAATAAAAAGAAATGTTTTTTTGATGGAATTAAAGAAAATATTTAATAGAACAACTTTAAAAAAATATATTGAAATTGAAACTAAGAATCTTTTTAAAAAATATTTATTGAATGACTATCCACAACAGCTTATACGTAAGTGGTACAATTCGTATTTAAATAATAGATATAATGTTAAAAATAATAAAATAGAAAACTTATATATTAAAATTCCATATATTTTCAAATTTTATGAAAAATATAAAACTTATATTAAAGAATTGTTCTCAGTCAATTTAGTAGGTGAACAAAAAAATAAATTAAATAACAGTATTTGTCTGATTAATAAAGCAAATGAAAAACAATCGAAGAATCCTTTAGAAGTTGCAGAAGTCGTATATGAATTGATGTGTACGTGCACAGAACGGAAAAGCTACGTTGGAGAAACAGGAAGAAAACTGGAAGTGAGGCTAAAGGAGCATGAGGCGGCAATTCGATTGAACAGAACTGAATCCCCGTGGCAACAACACTGCAGTATTAAAAATTGTCTTATTGATCGTAGTAATATTAAAATTTTGTATAAAGAAAAAAATTTTGTAAAAAGACGCATCATAGAACATTACTGTATTAAAGAACATGCAAATTGTATAAATTTAAATACAGGAGCATATGTCGATGCATGCTGGGATAGCTTGATGAACTATAATAGTACTGGCAACTTAACAGTGTAATATCCACTGAAGAGGCTAAAATAGCGAAATATATATGGATAATATAATAAAGTAAGAAATAGTGAAAATAATTCTCTGGTTTTCTCTGTTTTTTTAAACTCTATCGAAGTCGGAATTAAAGAGTGAACGTCACTTGTGGTTCTTAAA
>NW_019386826.1:101339-106606 GCF_000671375.1 Centruroides sculpturatus | reverse complement strand
ATGGAAGAGACCCAACTTATCCATTTAACCTAGTTACAAGCCCTGCTATCGTGTCCTACGATGTGGAAGACAATTTCGCCTCTGAATTACGACTAAGAATGCAAACCGCTCATCAAACAGCTCAGAAATTTTCCGAACAAGCTGCGGAGGCGAGGCAAACGAGACACCGCCAACAAAATAAACCTCCACACTATCAACTAGGAGATCGAGTGTTATTAAAGGAAGTTGTTATACCTAAAGGCCAAAAACAGAAATTAGCTCCTCGATGGTCGGGACCTTATCGAATTATTGAAATCCTCGGTCCCGTTAATTTTAAGATTGAAAATATTAACACTAAACGAACTCTACATGTACACGCCGACCGAATTAAACCAACTAGCGCTAGACAGGAATTCAACCTTGACCCAGAAACACCAACCGAGTCACTCATCTCCACACCGGAAGAGGATGCAACGGAGCAGCAACAACATCTCATCTCCGACCCCTGGGATGAATTTATTTTCTCTTCTATCCCTACCGCTCCTCCAGAAGGATTTCCGGAATCAGAGGATGAAGGTTCGAGCGAGGAATCTACAGATGAGGAGGAAAGGGAAAGCTCTGAACCAGAAATAGAAGAAGAAACGGGGTCAACGCCTCCTTATGCTCTTAGAAGCCAAGGGCCGGTTGCAGATCAACCCTGGGTTATGCCTCGCCCCACCCGAAGCCGCATACCCCGATTTATTTCTCCTACCACTAGCCGATCATCCTCTCCTTAATTACAGTTAATACGGTTGTGTAAACCTAATGAGAGAGATGGCTTCTCGAGAGAGAACACGGCCTTTTGAAAGAAAAAAAACTTAAATGATATACCTTGTCCTTCCAGTACCTCACCTATATTTTTCTCCCTTTCAGAGAATAATGGCCTCCTCTGATCGGAATGCAGTATTAACGGCCTTAGTGAGCTGCCCAGTCTGCCTTACAGTAGCAAAACCACCTGTGTCACAGTGTACAAATGGGCACATAATCTGTTCACAATGTCGCCCGAGAGTTTCCACCTGCCCTACCTGCCGAGAGACTCTAGGACATATTCGAAGTCTAATAACTGAACAGCTTTCCTCCTCGTTACGACTGCCCTGTCGTAACGAGACTTTCGGATGCCCCGAAATGTTATATGAAGCAGATCGGGAGGATCATGAAACCCTATGCTCCTTCAGACCCTTAACTTGTCTTTTTTCCCATCTCGACTGCAGATGGGAGGGAGCTCGGCCTAATTTACTATCACATATCCAGCAAACTCACCCGCAAGTGCCACATCTGGATCAAAATGCAGTAAACTTCTTTGGAATTTATGCGGAGAATGACTTTCCCNCGAATCGTTGAAACCCAAAACCCTATTATACAAATCTATGTGAATAATATTCCGGTTAAAATGCAAATTGACCCTCAAGTGGACTATACACTCATATCAAAGAACCTAGCCAACAGATTGAAGGGAAAAACTTACGTAAAATTTGGCCTTAAACGAAAATTAGGACCCATCCTGGGAAGGCAAACAATGATTATAGGAACGGCGAGGCCCACATTTAAATTAAGAGGCCAGAAATTTATGGTACCTTGCGATGTGGTACGAGACGATATTACTACTCCCTGCGACGGAATCTTAGGCCTAGATATCATAAAGGCGGCGAAACTGACATTTGACCGTGACCATGCCCAGGTGGTGCTGTCCCATGGAAAACAAATCCATTTTTGCACTTCTCAAAGGCCGCGCACAAGGAAGCGTAGATCAAAACCCCAAACTGAAAGGGAGAAACCTTCTATGGATATCCTCCAAATTAGACAAACAGCTCCCACCAAAAGAGAAAAGCGGAGAACGAAACCAAACCGGAGGGCAAGAAGCCGGAAAAAATTCAAGCAACCTATAACTCCGCAAGATCACACAGAGGTGACCATCGAATCGCCCACCATAACCTCGGAAGACAATTCATTAATGATAACCTCACAACCCCTTACGTTTTCCCAGGAGGACTTTAATTTAGCCTCCATACTCCCGGAAAGCGAAATTGAGGGCAATGACATTGAGCAAGAATCGGAACCGGAAGGAAAACCAGAAATTACTCCTCCATATGTATTCCGAAAGCAAGGAATAATGGAAAATCAACCTCGGGTTATGTCACGACCCACTCGAAGTCGTATACCTCGATTGATTTCTCTCACCATCTTCTCCTTTGGATCGGGACTAAAATGGTGAAATATTGGAAGGGCATCAACTACATTACCCTGTAGTATGTTGTACAATTTAGTCGTAGCTTAAATTTGGTTTGATCAAATTTATTTTTCCCGAGGGAACCTTTACAATCAATAAAAATATTTCCTATTCTAGTGGAAGAAACTTCTCATACACTAAGGGTGAACCTGAACCAAACTGACCTAAAGTGACGGTGACATCATCTACGGAGCCAAAACGAATTATCTCCAAATCACTTTTCTTATCCTTAGTATCAAGTCTACGGCCATGAAACCTGCATCAACCCACGTAGAATTTTCTAAAGGAGTACTTTTCCTTCACCAAGGAAATTTTTTGATGACCACAAGTCACTGGACCCTGGTCACCAAACTCAACTTTGAACATGTGGAACGACAGATTCAATTCATCTCACAAGCTTTATCCTATTTAGATGCCATGATCCAACAACGAAAACATACAACCCCAAAGGATAAAAATCCTAAAACCCAATGGAATCTCCCTACAAAAGGTTTTGAACTCCTCCGAGCTTCATTCCTCACCTATCATAAGGGATATAAAGAACTTACTGACCTAGTTACTCTAAACCCATCTCCTAAACGAAGAAGAGGCTTAATAGACATAGGAGGGAAAGCCCTCAAATTCCTCTTCGGAACAGCTACGTCCGAAGAAATTGAAGCCTTGAATAAGGAAATATCGAACATTAAACAGCGTAACGAAAGAATTCTTCACTTATTGCGTTCGCAAACGACCTTATTAAATGATACCCTAAATATAAGCAAGCATAATAGACACCAGATCTATATATTATTTAAACGACAAGAATATTTTGGAGAAGTCATGAATTTATACCAATATAACCTAGCCTCTGAGATAATTCTACAAACGATCAAATTCTCCGTTCAAGAATTTCATTTCCAAGTAGTAGAATTACGAGAAGCCATTGATATTTTGGAACAAGGTTGATTAAGTACATACTTTATCTCACGAGAAGTAATGTTAAAAAGTCTAAGAGACATTCAACTTCAACTTCCGGAAGGTTACGCAATGATCGAACCTATCCAACCGGATACGTTGTTTAAATATTACCAGCGGCTGACTACCGTCACAGTAGCTTTACCTGGTAATCTACGAGTTTTCACAAAAATTCCCTTAATTACTCCCAGTGGATAATTTTGATATGTATGAAATTGTCAAATTTCCAACGTACATCCCTATGTTAAGAACTTTTTTCCAATTTCAAACCGAATATCCTATAATTGCTCTGTCTATGGATAGACAATTGTATATGTTGCTCCAACGATTCGAACTCGCCATGTGCAAGATAGATCATTTACCTATTTGTTCGTTGACTGTTCCGATCCAGCGATTTCCTCACCAAAGTTGTAAATATGCTTTATTTAATGGAATCGAACCCCAAGTTAAAGAACTATGTGTTCGACAAATCGTTGCAAAATATACTCCAATTTTTAAAAGAATCGATTGACAGGGAACCTGGATTTATTCCACACCTGAACCTCTCACCTTAACTATTAGATGTCCTACAAGACCTCAGAAAGCACCTTATATATCTACAACACACAAATTGAATCATACGGGAAGGATTAATCTCCCAACTGCATGTACCGGTTACCTACCCGGAATCATCCTAACCTCACAATTTCAAAGACAATCAACCTTACAACTAGAGGTCGCACAACATCTAGTTGTTCCCCAAATTGAACAACTTTTAAACAAAACGGAACTACAAATCCTCCAAAACCATCTCCTCGAACCACAAACCCAAGAAGAGGAAAAATTAAACGCCGATTACGATATCAAGTTAGCAGACCGATCCTTATCAGACGTCACTTATGACCTCAATCACCTTTTACAGATGACAACTAAATCAGCATCTCCATCCTACCTCTCAACTGTCATAACGGTAATCACCAGTTGCTTAGGTACTGTTATTATGGGAGGCTGTTTTTATTATATCATTCGTCGATACCTTCAACAGAAACAACGTCAGTCACCACCTCAACCGCACCCTACAGAAACCGACCCAGAAACCATCTCCCTCCACGAAGTAAAAAGTCAACAGAACCACGACCCACAACCAAGCACTTCCCGAGAAATCGCTCCCCGAGGCGACTCTACCCAAATAGCACTGTCGCACAACACCTAGTTGTTCCCCAAATTGAACAACTTTTAAACCAAACGGAATTACAAATCCTTCAAAACCGTCTCCTCGATCCACAAACTCAAGAGGACAAATTAAACGCAGAATACGATATCAAGTTAGCAGACCGATCCTTATCGGACGTCACTTATGACCTCAATCACCTATTACAGATGACAACTAAATCAACACCCCCATCCTACCTCTCAACCGTCATAACGGTAATCACCAGTTGCTTAGGTACTGTTGTTATGGGAGGCTGTTTTTATTATATTCTTCGTCGATACCTTCAACAGAAACAACGTCAGTCACCACCACAACCGCACCCTACAGAAACCGACCCAGAAAACATCTCCCTCCACGAAGTAAAAAGTCAACAGAAACACAACCCTCAACCAAGCACTTCCCGAGAAATCGCTCCCCGAGGCGACTCTACCCAAATAGCACACAAACTTATTGTTCAAAGCTATTAAGACCGTAGTCGACACTCGACAACCACCATTGTATTTTTTTTTATTTTTTTCCAGTTATTCGGCGTTCCGAATTTATATTTCTCGGCGTTCGAATTTATGAACGGAACCTTTCCTATATTTTTTAAAATTTTCCTAGATTTATATATATATATATCCTAAATTTAGTATTTTAAAATCCGAGAGAGAGTAAAAATAAATATATGTAACCTCCATATACCTCTATAAAGGCCTCAGTGATTATTTTTCCATTATTATTAACTTTTATTAATGTTTTAATCAACGAAAAGTGCTACTTTTACCTCTTAAGCCGAAGACGTCCAACGCACGTGACTCCAACTATGCTAACACTTCGAAGTGCCAATCAACCTATCGTCCAGGAAGTTCTAACCTGATCGCCACTACATCAGAA
>NW_019386826.1:62335-100892 GCF_000671375.1 Centruroides sculpturatus | reverse complement strand
CTTATAGCTCTGTTATACAGGGTCTTCATAATTAAAGTTTCACTTTGAAATGGTCATAAAAGGAAAACTACTGGACAAAATGTTATCAAACTTGGTAATAGTTTACAGGAAGTCATGGGATTTTATTTTCGCAAAAAAAATAGTTCAAAAACTCATCACCAGCAGGGAATGGCGCTGTATGCAATATTGTTAAATGAAATAAGACATGAAGACATCAGTTGAAAATGTTTTTAATTGTTTCTAAAATGTATTACAAAGCATGTTCAATGTGGCATCTACCATTTTCTGAAAACAAGTTAAATTGCATTACTGTGTCCTCAACAGTAGCCCTTAGCACATCAGGAGAATGTTACGGACATGTCGATGTATTGCATTTTTCAATTCTGCCAAATTGTTTATTTTCATTTTCAACCAATGTCTTCATGTCTTATTTTGTTTAACAATATTGCATGCAGCGCCATTCTCTGCTGGTGGTGAGTTTTTAGACAAATTTTTTTTTTTTTTTGGTGGAAAAATATTAATGTGTACATTAACAGTATAATAATTTATACTGTTAATGTTATTCATTAACTGTTAATGTAAATAACAATTTATATTGTTAATTTAAATGTGCGAAATACGACACATGACAGGGGCACTTCTAGTGGCCATTTTTGGCATAATGTTACATGGATGGACCGACATGCATTCAATGGGTTATATATATAGATATGCTTCAAATGCTATTACTCGCATGCAACTCATATTGATCAACGTGAGTGTAGTCATGTGCAGATGGGTTAAAGAATAGTAGAGAGTATGCCGTATGAGTCGAAGTTTGTTCAGCGGCTTTATCTCATAAACTCATAAGTTATAAGGCTGCTTGAGATGAGGTGAAATTGGAGTTTATGTCCGAAGAGCCATATGCAGCTCATGAGCTACTCCTGCCAACCCCTTCCCTAAGCTATATCTGGCAAAAATAAAAAAATGTCTCTGTTAGGTTAGGTTAGAATGGTAGGATGATAGCACAGGTGAAGACAAAGACGTTAAAAAGTTTACTCTACAAAGCATAAAAAAAGGACTACACTTAGCCAAATAGTTAATCATATTTTTTAAATGAAGATCCTTCAAATGAAAGGAGCACAAAGTTTAAAAGAGAACTTCATAAGTGCTTAGCACCATATAAGGAAATTTATAAAGATCTTTTGTTGACTATTAAACACAAGACTGTGTTATTAATTAAACACTTGGCATTTTTCCTCTTTTGGAAAGTGTGAAAGGAAAAACGCCAAGTGTTTAATTAATAACACAGTCTTGTGTTTAATAGTCAATAAATACGAAAACACGGTTTCAGAAAACAAAAAAAAAATCTTTTAACCAAAAGCAAGCAATCTAAAATAACATAATTTTTGCAAAAGGTAGAGCATGGATCTGAAGATAATGTGGAAAAATGCTCAGAGGATAAGGATATCTTGCCAAAAAGAAAATGCCCTCAGTTAATAGTGTTTAGTGATGATGAAGAAAACATTGTTTAATTTATATTAATATGTATCACTTCTTAAGAAAATGTTAATAAAGATGTTATCTTAATTATGAAGATATAATAGCATGTTTTTTAATTTTTGGAACCTAACTCCTCTTTTCGTACTAGTTCTTTGTTTTGTATAACATGGCAATTTTTTGGAACATAACTCCCGTGTTATACGGGGGTTACCTGTATTTTTAATTTATTTAATTTAAAATATATGCTCTCCTTCTCAAATCAGTAGTGGCTTGGCCCTATACATTATACTTTTCCTTTAACAATGACTTGTGCAGTTATCTATCTAAGACCTTTCAGGGAGAAATTTTTGAATTGAAATAATGTGACTTCTGGTACAAACCAGAAGTTCCTATATAGTTAATTGGGGCCTCCTGCCCTTNCTGATCGATATGTGTATCTCATGTTTGAAGTTTTAATTTCGGTCACAATTCAATCCATTACGATCTAATCTTCATTCCTAGCCCCAGTGAAAATTTGTTAATGCCGTTAAAATTCACTATCGATCAAAATTAAATTTGAAACTTTCCTTAAATATTTTGTTCTACAACATTCTAACTTGTTACAGGTTTAAATCACTGGTGTCACTGCGCGTCTCTTGTCATTACTTCAAATTGTAGTTGTAGCTTTCCTCATTTTTTTTCTTAGTGATGTTTTTCGTTGTTGAAATTAAGTCACTACGTTTAATATTAGTCCTGTTTCTAGTGAAAATCATAGATAAAGAAATGTTTCAGATATTCACCGAGTCAATTGACTAATCGAACTACTGAAATTGTCGAATATTGCGCATAAACTCGTGTAGTCATGATTTATCTACTGTACTGTATGTAATTAGTGCAGAACTAATTCACGTGCCACGTTGATATTTTTTCTTACATTTTGAATATTTCGGTCAAAAAACAAATAAGCTTTCTAAATATTTAGCAATGTTTTATAAATCGTAAGATATAATTTTTATAGTTTTGGTTTCTAACTTATATAATAAATTAATTTTTTTTGTATTTTATATATAGACTAGCTGCAAGGACCCGCTTCGCTGGGTTTTTATTTGTATGTAATTATAGTTTTTTATGTATATAAAAGACTGTTTTTCTAAGTAATCTAGAATCTAGCTGCAAGGACCCGCTTCGCTGGGTTTTTATTTGTGGGCAAAAAGTAACGATAGTGAAGATTAAGATAATTACATTATAGCCAATCNCTCGAGTAACCATTTTTGAATATTCTAAATCATTGTGCCAATTTCATCCAGAGTTGAGTATTGTTTTTAGTTTATAATTAAAAATGTCAAATTTACAATACATTCATTTAAAATAACAACACGGTTATATTGATATTTAAGTTGTCTTTATATCAATAAAGTCCAAACTTAATTTTAGCGTTATTAATATGATAAAGCATATCATAGATAAATTAATTGAGAACAGATAAAATTTAAATTTCGTAAATTACTTTGATTTTAGTGAAATGAAATTGGCAGGATGTTCTGTTGCATAATATTTACATCGAAATTTTTGTTTCCGAACAAAAATGCATTAAAATGGGCATTTTGTGTTCGAAAAGCAATATAGATATATTAAAGTATGAAGTACAAAGTGCAGGTTGTCCATGAAACATGAACTACAGGTACTCACCTATCTGTGCGAAATTTATGAACTAACTAGAAGGCAACCATATATGTAGAGTAGAAAGTCTTTTAGCATCTACAATATTCTCTGCTGTGATAAACAACTTAAAATTACATGATCTAAATTCAATGTCATTAATGGCTGTAAACAAAAAGTAATTTTCTAGTCGAAATTATTTCTGAGCAAACTATTCGTGACTGAAAGTTTGAAAGTAATATATCCTATAACAACATCAAAAATTAATTTTTTTTAAATTCATACACATGAAATATTGCGATATCGCGAACAATGGTGGATGGACCTACTATGGCCAATGAAGTTGAGATTATTTTATTAAATCTAAACTTAATGGGCCATAATGGGGCTTCCTATTTATTTAATGTTTATATCTGTTAATATTTGAATGAAATATTTCAAAATGAGCAAAACAAGAATTTATAAATACTTCAAAAATTTATAAATAATACTATAAACGTAAACAATTAGTTTAGAGCATATTTCATTGTGTAAACGTAATTTATATTTTTAAGATAATTAAAAAATATTTCAAACTCGATAAATCGATATTAGCGTGATGTAAACTTATTTTCAATAATGACATTGTTTATGTGAACGTTTATCATTATAATTAAATTCTTTGTAATGAAAGAATTACTTAATTATTCATTTACAGATAATAGTGAATATGAAGCCTCAGCTGAGGAAATAAAGCCATTGAAACTCATTGAACTCAGGGGTGCGTTCATTCTACTGTTCATTGGATATATAAATATATTTTTCGTTTTTATTTCCGAACTGCTGATTGCCAAGTTCACAAAAATAATTCATCCTGCACCCAAGCCCTACTGAATTCAGAAAATGACATTCTTTGATGAATTAGCTTAGAAGGCATTTCGAGACATGATTTTCAGGACAGTTTCTCACAAGCATGTATCTATAATGATGGCACCACCTATGTCCGGATGGTAGAAAACGATATGGTTTCCCATGTTCGTGTATGTCGGAAGACCAGGCGGTCGTCTCGGCTTGTGGTCTGCCGAGGACGTTCTGACCCTGTGTACCATGTTTTCGAGCTGTCTCCTGTCCAGAGGTCAAAACACATCTTCACATTATTGTCAGAACGAACTAGATTCCGGCTATTCGGTGATATGACCATCCGCCTTCTGTCAACCCCAATGTTCTTCTTTTCTGAAACTTGGTTAGTCTCTGTTGGTAACATATGGTCTTCAGTTGCGATGTAAAGTCATTCCTAATGATACAGCGTCTTCTTTCTAACAGGTAAAGTATAGACATGAAGCTTTTGCAGGCTTTTTACTGATAATTCGCACTAAACCATCACTCTAGAATTCAAATCTTGTTTATATATGCTTGAGACTTTATATCTACCAAATTTTGCTATAATACGGCAGAATTTTGGTAAGCCACTTTTTATGTCAATGGCAATGAATGTATTTTTCTTAATTTTTCTCCATAGTTGATCTGAATTAAATACACATTGGTATTAATTTGAAAATAACCAACATAACCCACAGATAATGGTTATACTTGCATATCTTTAATTAATTAATCTGACACTCATTAAATCAAAGAATTGGTTAGGACTATCGAAGTTGTTAAATTATTGAAACATTACTGTGAAATTCCTAAAGGTTAATTTATTAAATATCAAAAAACTCATAATGATTTATGACGTTTTCATGTCGGCAATACATTTTCAATATTTGTTTTTAAAAATCATACTTGTTTCAACTTTTGCAACTCGAATTGATGGTAACCACTCCGAGGTGATTGACAACTGAAAAAATAAACTGTTGATCTTTTCAATAGATCTCTCTAAGGTCTTACATAGGACTATTTCCGATCATAATCCCTAACTGATTCTCGGATTATACAAAATATTTAATTGCAGTAATTATACTACTGTTTCACGAAATAATGTCGAATTATTGCGTTAAACAAAAACGCTAAGTCTGTGAACATTAAAGCGTTCCAGAATTTGTGACAGATTAGAGATCGAATGTTTTATTTAATTATTAATTGGTTTTATTCACTTGACCACAGGAAGCGACTCTATTCAGTAATCTGAACAAATATGTACAAAAAAATTTCATTCGGTCACGCACCCAATATCTCGCTCTTTTTAATCCATAATATAATCACAATCCTGTAAAATCAGCTGCAAACATATAAAAAGCCAATTAAATTATTGTTGATGTGATTATTTAATGGTTTGGCTGATGCTTTTTACATCTCTCTTAATTTCTGCATTTGTCTTGTGTTTTTTATGGTTCAAGCATGTAACAAAATAATTAGTAAGCATTTTTTAATCACTTTTCGATATATATTTTGGTGTTTATTTTTAACATAAATTAATGAAATTTTTATTGTCATCTATTCGACTTATTACTACAATTTTTAATGCAAAATTTTGAAAACAAAGTAATTTTATATTAAATATTCTTTCTTACTTAGTAATGTAAATATTTTCTTTATTGTAAAATGATTAAAACCGTGCACTATATATGATAAATTATACGTTAACAAATAATTATCAGGCATGTAGAGATTTATAAGAGATATTCGCCTGTTTAAATAGACACAGTCCATATTTATAGCATAGAGATGGCTGTAAACACGCCCAAATCAATAGCTGCTGCCTTTAGCTAAGCTACCGTCTCATTAAGAGTAAGTGTTTTTCTAGTAGGTTAATGGTAAAAAACGTACATTTTTAATAATTGTACCTTTCATTTCGGGTTTGTTTTTCTCTGGAAAAAAATACATTATAATACAGTTGAAAAGAGTTAACATTAAATTCATAACATTCCACCCTAAGTCAGTGGGTCTCACAGACCTAAACGATCTTTAGTTAAAATTTCTAAATATTAAATATACCTTACAAAATCTATTTAAAAATTTGTATTCTTTCAACTTTTGAACAGTAATAACTCGCTGTTTAAACTGTTTGCATAGGAAATCTTATTTTTGAAAAAAAAATGTTTTGGTCTGATAGATCCAACGCGAATCACGGAGTTAAAAAAAAGCAATCAGTTAGTGGCTGTGGCTTATGGCGAGAGTCGCAATGACTTTTTATCGCATTCAAATTGTCGCGCGGTGTCTATTAAACCCTGTAATATCATTATGTATTTATATTATTGTATTATTGTTCTTATTGTTATAATATTGTTTTCAAATGTAATGGGTAAGTAATGTTTAATTACTTTAATTATTATTTTATTTTTATTATATAATTTTTATTCATTACTTTTATTATTCATTTATGATTATTTCTCGTATATTTGGCAATGGAAATTTTGTATAGCTTTTTCTTACATATAGTGTACTGACCAATCAGCGACTTGTAAAAACAGTCTTGTTATAAATTTCTCGGGAAAGTCTCGCTACCTTCGGCAATGATCTTGAAAATCGAATGTGAACAAACGTTATAAATTTTCTTATTTTAATCGTGTTATGAGCTATAAATTGCTAATTATTGATAAATGTTGTTTGACAGTGTTTACACGAGTAAATATGTTTTCAAAACTGTCTAGAAATAAATTTTTCTGGGAAACTCCATTTTCCTATAGTAAGTCTATGGAACAACTTTTGCTGTTAATTGGCTTTATCGTTTTTATTTATACTCGTTTTACTCTCTAATTGATAATTCCTATTATGACTGAATGAATTACGAAAGAGCGCCTTTTTAGAAATGTCCGTTCAGGATTTTCCAGCGAAGAACCAGACTTTCAACATCACATAATCAAAGTCAGAACGTAAACAAACAATACCGGACTACAATTTTAATCATATTTTAAATTTGTTTAATTTGAACCTTCAATATTAACATGGGGTCTATGAAATCGTGTAGTACGATACTTATCTATGCATAATGTGTATATACTCATAAATTCCTACGTTTTCCTACGCAGCTTTGCTTGAATCAGATGTCTACCGTTTTCGTATGTAAACAGTTACCATATTTCGTTTTATTTAAAATAATCTATCGTTTCGTTTCTATGGACCGATATTAATATAATTGCTAAAAGTTCTTTAAACTAAACAACACTGTCACATTAGAATTATTATAGCATTAGTTATTATACATAGAAAGTGATCAGAGATGAGTCATAGCGGTAAAAAGCTTATTGATTTTTTTAAGTTTTGAGTTGGTATTTACCTTAGAGACCATTCGAAAAGCGTAGGGACTTGGCATCTTCTACGATTGACGCGATGGAGAATAAGAAAAATACTGAACACGGAGTCTAGAATAACAGAAATAAAAAGATAATTCAAGTGTATCAACTGCAACAAGTTAACGTGTCTCGACCACATAACATGGCTGTATATACTGAACACCCTGAACAAAACCGGAAAACTTCATCTTCATTTTATCATTTATTATCTGTGACTATTGCAACTTATCATTCTATAAATAAAGTTTTTATTGCTCTGTTAATTTATTTAGAATAGAATAAAATAGAATATTATATTTATTTATTAAGTTTTTAAACTAATATAAAACAATTGTGTTTCAGCAGCAGAAAGTTATAAGTGGTCACTTTCTAATTATTTGTTTTTCTGAGTGTGGTAAACTACTGTAAAATACAACTGAAAATTATTACAGAATTAAATATTTTTCTTTATTATTGCGCACAATATGTCGAATAACGACAGTTTTTAAAATAATTGCAACAGAATCAACATAATAACATCGAGTTGCCACTAATAACTTAAAAAATGTTTGTATGATCAAATGTAAATTAGGAATTATGGTATGATTATTAACGATGTGTTCTCGGTCCATATTATCTTGGAAAGAGGTAAATCTACTATAATTCTATAAATTATTCATATTTATGAAATCATATAAAAATTAGTATTAGTTACTTCTCAAGCGATAGTTTGTAATAATAATTTCAATAGATTAAAAATCATTATTGGTCAAATTTTCCAGATTGAGTGATGCTACCTTACCATACTACATTGGTTTTACCTCACACATGATTATATTATACATTTTGCTAAGTTCTTTGGGGATGAAGAGGGTAGAACAGTGGGAGTAGGATAACTCGTAAAACTTTATTAAGATGCATTTTCTTCGAATTAAAAAAAGATTTTCAGTTAGAAAATGAAATTGGGTTTACTAACCACTCCTGTTCTTACCGGAGACAAGTAAAATCAAGCAAGAAATTTGTGTAAAAGAAGTTCCAGTAGCAAAAGAGTGAGATCCAAACGAATGTTTCCAAATATAACACTTTTAATAACATGCTTAATTTTGTTCTTTGTTGCAGGCAATGCTAATGAAGTCGCAGAAGGAATATATCTGAATGCAAACTTGAAACTGATATACATCTTCAATATTTCAAACATATGTTGACATATCTCTTCCTTTTTTCTAGGTGTCAATTTATTGAACTCAATTCTACTGATTGCACCATTGTTTGGTTTAAGAACTTCTTATATTCTGCTATTAACTTTGATGTCGACTATATTACATTCCTATATTACATTCGCATTACATAATATTAAACTTTTGCAATAATTTTTTTAAATATCAATTTTAGGCAAATTTTTATTTGAAATAAACTTACTCCATACACTGACATATTATTGAGCTTTGCAAATAAAAATTTAATTTCTATTTACTGATATGACACAAGTAGTAAAATAAGTTTTATTATGATTTGTACTTCTGAAATTCGTAATCTTCTTATAAGTTTCAGCTTTCAATCTTAATTCAATGTAGATGAAATTACAGTCGAAAGATATTAGAACATTATTGTTGCCTAGTTAAATATAATTAAATAAAATAAATAAATGAAAAAATGAATGTTAACTGTAAATGTTTTAACACATGAAAATACTACAAAATTTTTTATCTCAAGCAATTATAAAAGTGATAAAAATATGACAAATTTTTAGAAATTTAATCTTATTTATTTCTGTATACAGAAAGTGTAAATGTAAATATTGCATTGCTTTTATTTACTAAAAGGGCTGAATTTCGACTTAATATTCTTGTTTAGGTTGCCGATATGTCTGGTTTTCCTATGGTTCTCAGACTTGACATTCCCGTAGATTACACATCAATCGTTCTGGTGAATCCTGTTAAATTTATTGTTGTAGAAAGAAAACTGAAATTTGATTGGAAAACGATTATTTGTCCTTTCTCTGTTCAGGTATGTTCTCATAATATATTTGAAAATTCTGCTTGACATTCGCTGATACAATATGAAATTGTATTGTTTTATAACGAAACCGTGTAACATTCTATTCTAAACAATAAAATTTATCTTCAAGTTTATGCTTGACTTAGAATAGCTAAGGAATTGATTAAAAATTTTCTTTTTCCAAAAGTCAGGTTTCAACTTTTTCAAATAAGATGAATGTGAAATGATGCAGTGTTATTGACGTTTACGCCTTTCCTTTGAGTAAAAATCCCACTGAAAACAAATATTAGTAGAATTTCTGCCGCTTTCTGTTTATTTCTTTGGCTTTCCAGTTAACATTCCCATGATAACTAACAAGTTTTCTGTGACGTCAACAAACTGTATATCTTCACTTTGATCACGTGGCAATCATTTGCAAAATAGTAAAGGGAAAATAATTATAATAAAAAATTAAGTAATCAGTTTTCATCAACAAGACATGACAGTCCCTGTAAGCATTTCGATCCTTGCAATAGCTTAAATGCTTATGCTTTGGTNTATTATCGAATTTTATGTTCGAATTTAATTCGAACAAAACATTCGAAATAGAAAGCCACTTTCAACCACTTTCAGCCTCATATCTCCCGCACCCTTATAGCTATCGAGACGCAACCACCCCTATGCACGAATGGAGACTTGGGGCTACCACCACATACAAACACCATTCACGTGCGATGTATAGTTTTGGCGAAAAAGTGAAATATAGGGACATACATGTCCATATATATATATAAAATATTTTTTCGTTGTTAATTATTATTCTATGAACTATTACATGTATTCAAAAAATAAACTGGAAAGAATTTTAATAGGAATAATTTTAAAGTAAATTTTTCAGAATGAGTAGTACCCCTATCATTAAGTGATTTATTACATGTCACGTAAAATAAGACGTCATTATACGATATAATAATAATGCACAATAACATTACCCAATGCTCGTAGATTGGTTGTTTAAAAGAAGACTTAACCAATAAAACTCCAAGGTAATGGAGTATGGGAGGTCATTAGATATATTTACTCTGTGCTGTAAATAATTAGATTCGTTTAGTGGTATAAACACATTATAGTATTCTACAACTTTTCTGATAGTCTTGAACGACATTGTGAGATCTTTTTTTAAAAATCTGATGCAAATTTGATAGATTTTATTTCTTTTCGAGGTGAGTGTCCTTCTTTCTTTCCAAACGTCATTTCATATTCTCTTTTAGTAAGACTAGTGTAAATTAAATTGAGACAAAAAGATACAGAATTAAGTTTATGTCGAATTCATATGCTGTTGTTATTTTCTAACAATATAAAGAATTTTTAACTAAATTCTATGCATCGATAATAATTGTTATTGTTTTAAATTTTGATATATCCTTTATAACGATTCGAATGGCTTTCATATTAGTATCAAAAGTTGGAAAATTAACAATGCTTAAATAGCGAATGTGTTTAAATTTTGAATATGTAAATGTTATAGTGAAGAAATTTTAATAACTTCTGCCATTCCGTAAAAGTTCTTCAGGTGTTCGAATATAAAGTGCTTTACATTGACTATCGAAATTCCGTATTTTTAATTGACTATTTCGATCAATCCAGCATTATAATATGTTGCTTTTAACTTTTAAAATGTACAGTCGATCCCCCCATAAGATCATTGATTTTTCCGTTTTATCTGAATTACATGTTGTACGAGTCACTTAGATTTTACAAATATGTGAGCCGTTCACAGCCCGGCACACGTATTTGTAAAATCTAANTATAAGATCATTGATTTTTCCGTTTTATCTGAATTACATGTTGTACGAGTCACTTAGATTTTACAAATATGTGAGCCGTTCACAGCCCGGCACACGTATTTGTAAAATCTAAGTGACTCGTACAACATGTAATTCAGATAAAACGGAAAAATCAATGATCTTATAGGGGGATCGACTGTATTTTCGATTAATTTTCAGCAATATTTTACTTAGACCCTTATAAGCAAATTTCATTTAATATAATTAATGCTTCTTGTGCTCTAATCAAATTAATATCTTAAGTAGAACAACTTGAATGTGGAGTTGGTTTTTAGAAATGACTGATCGATATGTGTATCTCATGTTTGAAGTTTTAATTTCGGTCACAATTCAATCCATTACGATCTAATCTTCATTCCTAGCCCCAGTGAAAATTTGTTAATGCCGTTAAAATTCACTATCGATCAAAATTAAATTTGAAACTTTCCTTAAATATTTTTCATTAAATCGGACTTTTCAAAACAAAACTATAATTTCCCTACATCTGATTAAGTATGTTTTATTCACATGAATTTTCTGTTTACAATTAACAAATGCTTTCTTTACAAAAAGTAACGTATCTTTCGTATAAATATTAATGTAAATGTAATATGAATATTATAAATATGAATTAAATTTAAGGATCTTTTCTACAAATAATTTTATCTTCAGTGTTACTGTGTTAAAACAATGACTACATGCTTAATAGTGTTACATATGCACTGTTTTGTAACACCGTAAACAATTTTATGTGATCATTATATTATACTACAAAGTACTCGTTTATGTTAATTTGTTATATTTGTTAAAATAAAGGTGTCAACAAAAGTAAAAAAATGTATTCGAATATAAAATTGATTTAGATATATAACTAAACTTCTAAAAATTTTTCCAAAAAAAATTTATATTCAGAATACCAGTATAGTGTTCGACTAAAAACACTATCCGCACTGATTTGCAGGAAATTTCGACATAAAAAGTTAAGAAATAAAGAAATTTATTTCACTTTTTTCCATATTTATTCAAATGAATTTCGCTCACACTATTCGGCCTCATCAGTGAATTGTGATAATTGAGCTTTTATACTTTACAAAACTATCCCAGTATGCATCAGCCGACACTCCTGTATTTATATTTGTTATTTTCATGTTTTATTTTGGAATAGTGTTCTTTTACGCAACTTTTAATAATATCATTTTCTCTATACAGTATACTTATATTATTTCTATCAATTTTACAGTTAAATTTACAACAATGTTGATATCAAGAAGATTCTTTGTACTTTAGATGTACTGTACAATTTAATAATAATAATAGTAAGAACTCGTTTAGGACTCAGTGTGCGTTCCTAGACGACAAAGAACTAAATGAAATAGCGTTAAGCGAGGTCATTTTAATAATTGCTATTTTTCGTTTCTTTAAGAAAATATCGGTAGCGGGAGATCGTATCCAAAACATCTCGTCTTGCTTTTGCACTCCTTCCAAAATTTGGATAAAGAATATGGCTTAGGGGAACCCGGAGCAAAATGGAGTAGCTAACGAAGTTAAAATTATGTCAACAACAAAAGAAAAATAACAAAAATATTACATTGTATCTTTTATTTATTATATTTGATAAATAATTATTTAAATTAGATAAAAAAAATCAATAATTTTGTATGAGACATACATGTCCATATATATATATAAAATATTTTTTCGTTGTTAATTATTATTCTATGAACTATTACATGTATTCAAAAAATAAACTGGAAAGAATTTTAATAGGAATAATTTTAAAGTAAATTTTTCAGAATGAGTAGTACCCCTATCATTAAGTGATTTATTACATGTCACGTAAAATAAGACGTCATTATACGATATAATAATAATGCACAATAACATTACCCAATGCTCGTAGATTGGTTGTTTAAAAGAAGACTTAACCAATAAAACTCCAAGGTAATGGAGTATGGGAGGTCATTAGATATATTTACTCTGTGCTGTAAATAATTAGATTCGTTTAGTGGTGTAAACACATTATAGCATTCTACAACTTTTCTGATAGTCTTGAACGACATTGTGAGATCTTTTTTTAAAAATCTGATGCAAATTTGATAGATTTTATTTCTTTTCGAGGTGAGTGTCCTTCTTTCTTTCCAAACGTCATTTCATATTCTCTTTTAGTAAGACTAGTGTAAATTAAATTGAGACAAAAAGATACAGAATTAAGTTTATGTCGAATTCATATGCTGTTGTTATTTTCTAGCAATATAAAGAATTTTTATCTAAATTCTATGCAGCGATAATAATTGTTATTGTTTTAAATTTTGATATATCCTTTATAACGATTCGAATGGCTTTCATATTAGTATCAAAAGTTGGAAAATTAACAATGCTTAAATAGCGAATGTGTTTAAANTCGACCCCCCTATAAGATCATTGATTTTTCCGTTTTATCTGAATTACATGTTGTACGAGTCACTTAGATTTTACAAATATGTGAGCCGTTCACAGCCCGGCACACGTATTTGTAAAATCTAAGTGACTCGTACAACATGTAATTCAGATAAAACGGAAAAATCAATGATCTTATAGGGGGATCGACTGTATTTTCGATTAATTTTCAGCAATATTTTACTTAGACCCTTATAAGCAAATTTCATTTAATATAATTAATGCTTCTTGTGCTCTAATCAAATTAATATCTTAAGTAGAACAACTTGAATGTGGAGTTGGTTTTTAGAAATGACTGATCGATATGTGTATCTCATGTTTGAAGTTTTAATTTCGGTCACAATTCAATCCATTACGATCTAATCTTCATTCCTAGCCCCAGTGAAAATTTGTTAATGCCGTTAAAATTCACTATCGATCAAAATTAAATTTGAAACTTTCCTTAAATATTTTTCATTAAATCGGACTTTTCAAAACAAAACTATAATTTCCCTACATCTGATTAAGTATGTTTTATTCACATGAATTTTCTGTTTACAATTAACAAATGCTTTCTTTACAAAAAGTAACGTATCTTTCGTATAAATATTAATGTAAATGTAATATGAATATTATAAATATGAATTAAATTTAAGGATCTTTTCTACAAATAATTTTATCTTCAGTGTTACTGTGTTAAAACAATGACTACATGCTTAATAGTGTTACATATGCACTGTTTTGTAACACCGTAAACAATTTTATGTGATCATTATATTATACTACAAAGTACTCGTTTATGTTAATTTGTTATATTTGTTAAAATAAAGGTGTCAACAAAAGTAAAAAAATGTATTCGAATATAAAATTGATTTAGATATATAACTAAACTTCTAAAAATTTTTCCAAAAAAAATTTATATTCAGAATACCAGTATAGTGTTCGACTAAAAACACTATCCGCACTGATTTGCAGGAAATTTCGACATAAAAAGTTAAGAAATAAAGAAATTTATTTCACTTTTTTCCATATTTATTCAAATGAATTTCGCTCACACTATTCGGCCTCATCAGTGAATTGTGATAATTGAGCTTTTATACTTCACAAAACTATCCCAGTATGCATCAGCCGACACTCCTGTATTTATATTTGTTATTTTCATGTTTTATTTTGGAATAGTGTTCTTTTACGCAACTTTTAATAATATCATTTTCTCTATACAGTATACTTATATTATTTCTATCAATTTTACAGTTAAATTTACAACAATGTTGATATCAAGAAGATTCTTTGTACTTTAGATGTACTGTACAATTTAATAATAATAATAGTAAGAACTCGTTTAGGACTCAGTGTGCGTTCCTAGACGACAAAGAACTAAATGAAATAGCGTTAAGCGAGGTCATTTTAATAATTGCTATTTTTCGTTTCTTTAAGAAAATATCGGTAGCGGGAGATCGTATCCAAAACATCTCGTCTTGCTTTTGCACTCCTTCCAAAATTTGGATAAAGAATATGGCTTAGGGGAACCCGGAGCAAAATGGAGTAGCTAACGAAGTTAAAATTATGTCAACAACAAAAGAAAAATAACAAAAATATTACATTGTATCTTTTATTTATTATATTTGATAAATAATTATTTAAATTAGATAAAAAAAATCAATAATTTTGTATGAGAAATAAATCATTAAAAAAAGCTTGCCCACATTTCGTTCCGCCCCGCACTCAGGGCAGAATATGGTATGAGATTAGTGCTCAAATATTAGAAAAAAAATTGTTTACTTGTTTAAAAAACTCTCAAACCAGCACGAAATCGTCATCGTCGCTGTCACAACCCGCACAAGACATATGAGCCCATTTTTTTGCATGCAACACATGAACAGTAACCCTCAATGGACTGTGAGTAAGCCTCGGTTCAGTAAAGGCAAATCGTGTCATCTTCTCCTTCCTAGTAATCGTCCCCTTGTACTTCTTTTTTATTAGACTTTGTTTTTTTCCTCTTTTCCTTTATCTTTCCCTTTTACTTTTCCTTTGCGGGAAACCGCCCCATTGTGTCTCATCAGCTGTGCCCCAAAGAACATGCTTCCAAAAATCAAGTAGAGAAAAAACTTTATGATTACTTTTGCGTTATTTCATTCTAAAAATACAAACAAACAAATCTTTAATAAACTATACTATATAAATTTGGTTAAATTATAAAATATACCTTATACTTTCATTGTTTTAATGTTATTACACTTGTAATTTCATCAAAAAATTACGACGCAAGGTTTTATTGTTCAACGATAAAGCGAATCTCGGTAACGAAGTGTTCACAGTGACGCGTTGTCGCAATCTGAGTGTAGGACAGGAAGCGAACCAATTCCCTCACCTCTCTCTCTCATATGTAAATCGTCTTTCCCATTCCGCCCCTGGATACCCCTACTTTTTCATAGTTCAATGACTTACTTCCTATTCTTTTCATTTAATACATTTTTCATATTACAAACCCATACATTGTAAGAACTGTAAGAAATGTACTGTATAGTGCATTGACATTCATTTTAAATAAGCAGATACGATTCAATTTAGATATATAACAGGAAATGATTTACGTTTAAAGATATACGTGGAAATTAGAATATATTTCGTATTTCTATAAGATATAGGAAATCCTTATCTAAAGTATTATATATATATATATATTTACATATATATCACGTGGTAAATGTTCAATTTAAATATTTTAGGAAAACTTATTACTGACAATTAACTGAACATAGACTACACTTCAGTATTATATGTAATCACTATAAATATGACTTACATCTCAGTCATATCTCTCTACTTTTGCTGCAAAGTTGTAATTCCCTGAGCACAGAATGACTAGACTTTGGTTTGAAGAAAGTCTCGAGTGTCGTTCTTATATTGGTACCCTCAACGAACTGTATATTGTCAATAAAGATTTGCAGGACGCGAAATAGGTGGTATTCAGTTGATACCATCTCAGTTGTAACTTGGATGAAGGCGAATCTCCTTGCTCAGGCTGGCCAGCTTCTCTAAAATTATCTTTGCTTTATGTACTGGTGGTTTCAAACTTTCTCAATTTTTGTAGTATATGAAAACACTCGTATTGTGAAAATTCTCTGGTTTAAACTGTGAATTATCATTTGCTAGTGGTAGAAAAACATCGTTATGAATACATGAATTTCTGCGTGGAACAAGATCACTTTGAAGCGAGAAATCATCATCATTACATCTCATGAAAAGTTGTAGCAAGTCTGCATTTTCACTGGTCTTCACCATATAAAATCTGTGTGAAATATGAACCACTATTTTTCTGTGTAGCCTTATGTTGTTATGTATGAAAACAATTTAAACAGATATTTTAAAATTAAATATTGGCCATTGATATTTTCTATAAACTTATATCAACAAACATATACAAATAGTTTTTTTAATGTGTATTTAAATATAATATACATCTTACATAACTTTATGCACTTTACGCATGACTAAACTACTTGGATAGAGTAACTTAGTAACTCGCACAATATAAAAGAGTGTACACTTAAGTACAAAATATTTTAGAATTCTATAAACAATTTTGATACAAAGTAAGTGGGCTTATAAGATTCCTATTTAAAAACATATACTGATGTATTTATGTATTTTTCATTATAGACGAAAATGGATAAAGAATACGTTTGGAAGATTTCCGGATTCGACGTAAATATGTTTTAACTTCTAAATTAGTTAATATATAAATGATTATTTGTAAAATTACTTTCATATTACTTATAGCATCCCGAATCAATGAGTTTTACAGAATCAAAGAAAGAAATAATTAACACTTGGTTTCTTGATATAATTAAAATTTTACAAGAAAAGTTAAACTTTAGGTAATGTGATTTGTGTTGGCATTAATAAGTATCAAAAAATCATTTGAAATTTTTTTATAAAAACACCATTAAGTGAAATAATATATAAAGACAGTATAGATGTTTCACATTTGAATAAGTAAACTATTTTATATAGATACGAAGTAGTTCATCCAATACCCTTAACACTTGGCAAAAAAGAAGAAAATGGCTCTTATTCCGGAATGGTTGGCCAAATTGTGAATAAGGTAACACTTCTTTATTTCTCGGGTGTTTTAGTTTAGGAGCAAATGTTTTTCTTATTATGTAATTTCTTGAGATTCAAAATTAAATTGTATCTTCAAAAATAATCAGATATAAATTATTCATATTTATGAAATCATATAAAAATTAGTATTAGTTACTTCTCAAGCGATAGTTTGTAATAATAATTTCAATAGATTAAAAATCATTATTGGTCAAATTTTCCAGATTGAGTGATGCTACCTTACCATACTACATTGGTTTTACCTCACACATGATTATATTATACATTTTGCTAAGTTCTTTGGGGATGAAGAGGGTAGAACAGTGGGAGTAGGATAACTCGTAAAACTTTATTAAGATGCATTTTCTTCGAATTAAAAAAAGATTTTCAGTTAGAAAA
Organism: Centruroides sculpturatus; assembly: GCF_000671375.1. Classification (NCBI taxonomy): domain Eukaryota; kingdom Metazoa; phylum Arthropoda; class Arachnida; order Scorpiones; family Buthidae; genus Centruroides; species Centruroides sculpturatus. Next base: position 82,855 of record NW_019386826.1, on the reverse strand, counting down.
TGAAATTGGGTTTACTAACCACTCCTGTTCTTACCGGAGACAAGTAAAATCAAGCAAGAAATTTGTGTAAAAGAAGTTCCAGTAGCAAAAGAGTGAGATCCAAACGAATGTTTCCAAATATAACACTTTTAATAACATGCTTAATTTTGTTCTTTGTTGCAGGCAATGCTAATGAAGTCGCAGAAGGAATATATCTGAATGCAAACTTGAAACTGATATACATCTTCAATATTTCAAACATATGTTGACATATCTCTTCCTTTTTTCTAGGTGTCAATTTATTGAACTCAATTCTACTGATTGCACCATTGTTTGGTTTAAGAACTTCTTATATTCTGCTATTAACTTTGATGTCGACTATATTACATTCCTATATTACATTCGCATTACATAATATTAAACTTTTGCAATAATTTTTTTAAATATCAATTTTAGGCAAATTTTTATTTGAAATAAACTTACTCCATACACTGACATATTATTGAGCTTTGCAAATAAAAATTTAATTTCTATTTACTGATATGACACAAGTAGTAAAATAAGTTTTATTATGATTTGTACTTCTGAAATTCGTAATCTTCTTATAAGTTTCAGCTTTCAATCTTAATTCAATGTAGATGAAATTACAGTCGAAAGATATTAGAACATTATTGTTGCCTAGTTAAATATAATTAAATAAAATAAATAAATGAAAAAATGAATGTTAACTGTAAATGTTTTAACACATGAAAATACTACAAAATTTTTTATCTCAAGCAATTATAAAAGTGATAAAAATATGACAAATTTTTAGAAATTTAATCTTATTTATTTCTGTATACAGAAAGTGTAAATGTAAATATTGCATTGCTTTTATTTACTAAAAGGGCTGAATTTCGACTTAATATTCTTGTTTAGGTTGCCGATATGTCTGGTTTTCCTATGGTTCTCAGACATGACATTCCCGTAGATTACACATCAATCGTTCTGGTGAATCCTGTTAAATTTATTGTTGTAGAAAGAAAACTGAAATTTGATTGGAAAACGATTATTTGTCCTTTCTCTGTTCAGGTATGTTCTCATAATATATTTGAAAATTCTGCTTGACATTCGCTGATACAATATGAAATTGTATTGTTTTATAACGAAACCGTGTAACATTCTATTCTAAACAATAAAATTTATCTTCAAGTTTATGCTTGACTTAGAATAGCTAAGGAATTGATTAAAAATTTTCTTTTTCCAAAAGTCAGGTTTCAACTTTTTCAAATAAGATGAATGTGAAATGATGCAGTGTTATTGACGTTTACGCCTTTCCTTTGAGTAAAAATCCCACTGAAAACAAATATTAGTAGAATTTCTGCCGCTTTCTGTTTATTTCTTTGGCTTTCCAGTTAACATTCCCATGATAACTAACAAGTTTTCTGTGACGTCAACAAACTGTATATCTTCACTTTGATCACGTGGCAATCATTTGCAAAATAGTAAAGGGAAAATAATTATAATAAAAAATTAAGTAATCAGTTTTCATCACCAAGACATGACAGTCCCTGTAAGCATTTCGATCCTTGCAATAGCTTAAATGCTTATGCTTTGGTTTAGTAAGTATTACGGATAATGAAGAACAATTTAAATTTCTGTATTTACTTTGAAACTGACCGTAAATTGAATTATATATGCACGGCCTATATGTTCACCATAACGAATACCCATTGTAAAGTTTTGACGATGGTTTTAGTAATAATTCGAAATATAGTATACTGTTTATTACATACGAGAAATCAAGATAAAGTTTCAATTTAATTCTGTAAATATGTAAGATGTAAAACATGATAAACGAACATAATTAAATCTTTACTTAATAACGAATTTTATGAAAAAACGACGATTCAAATATTTACAGAAGAAATGATATTGTCGTTAATACTTAATTTTAAGAAAGTAAGAGACATTAAGATATATAATTTATTGTATTATTTGAGAAACATGTTATAAACATTTGAATACCAGTATTTCATGATTTTTTCTAAATAAAGTTTTAATATTCAATGAAAATATTAATGCAATTTTTATTTCCACATATAAAGTTTATTATATATCAATGTAATAGCTTTGGATTGTATTGGGAATTTCTATGATGTTACTTGGAGTCATCTTACCCCAGATAATAAACTGCGGACAAAATATAAAGAAATCAAGAAATTTTTGGTCAATACAGAAAACTGTTTTGTTTCTTCTTGCAACATTCTCTATGAAAGGTTTGTATGTACTGTACACTATGTATTCTTTACACCAGTGTTTTTCATCCTGTCGGTCGCTACCCTCAGAGGGGTCGAGGGTAAAAGAAAATAACAAGTGTTTGTAGGTCCTACACTACATTAAAAAAACTACAATATCAGCTGGAAGGCTGTACCTGTTTATTTTACAGTACAATTGGTTTTTTGATCGATATTTAGGTCTCAACCATGGGTGTAGCCAGGGAGGGGCCCACCCCAGAAAATCATAGCCGAATAAGCGTTGAGCTGATTTATAAAAAGAAATAAAATGTAGAAACTGAAAATTCTGACCCTGAAAAAAAGGCCAACTGTGCCCAATGTTATAGTTAAAGGACGTTTCATACTTTATGTGTGTTAAGTTTTTGTCGATTCTCATGAAATTTTCATTTTAATCAGCAATAATTTGTCTCAACAGAAAGAAAATTAAATGCAGAGTTTTTAAAATCATTCATATAGTTTTAATATCGCCCTAGGGGGGTTGCCAGAATTTTTAACTTGTAAAAGGGTCGCGTATTTAAGAAGGTTGAAAAACACTGCTTTACACTATATAATAAACATATTATAAAATATGCATTCATAAACGCATTATATTTCTTATATAAATAGGAAATAATTTGAAAAATATAAAAGATTGCTCTTCAAGATTATCCATTGGAGTCTGGCTATTATCAATTTCTGTGTTAGGGTTTGCTTATGCTGGAACCTTAATTTCCTTCTTGACTGCTCCTTCTTACGAACCGGCTCCAAGAACCATACATCAATTAGCCACTGCCGTCAAAAACGGAAAGTATTCATGTGGCACATTTCCAGATGGAGCATCTTTATTTTTACGAGTTAAGTGAATTTATCGTTTTATAAATCAAATATTCAAAGTTTATTTTCGAAATTTTACGATTTAATCTGAAATACTTCTCAAATATATTGGTTTAAATGTGATAAATTTCTGAAAATGTGACTGTAAAATATGTAATTTTCTAAAAATTTTTATTCGAAACATTTTTATGAATTATTTTTAAATGTAAGGTAAATTATTTAATGAAAACTTTAGTAAATTTGTGTGTTTATAGCGATTATTTGCTAAAAATACTGCCGAATCTTCAACAGAAATATTTTACGTATTCTAATAATAATATACATAGATATTAATCTACATTATTTAGAATATATCTTTAATATTGTGCTATACATTTGCATATATTAATAATAAATATCATTCATTTTATATGTTTTATTCCAGGAAAAAAATTCAACCGACATGAAAATATTGAAAGAATACGTGGAAACAAACCCGGATACGTTACTGCTAAACCCATCGGAAGTAGCTAAGAGAATACATAACGAACGTTATAGTTTTATTTCCGCAGAGATATTTGCGAGAGGAAAAGTTATGCCGTTATGTGAAGGGAAATCGTCACTAAGTGAAGATAATTTTATTACATTGTTTGCAGGATACATGATAAGAAAAGACTTCCCATACAAACTTTCTATCAACAAAATGTAAGAATGTAAATATATTTTCAATTCTGGCTTGTACAATCGTCAAAATTATTCTAATGTAGTGTACATTTTTTTATATTAGAATATCTCGTTCATTTGAAACTGGAATTGTTCAACGTATAACGGAGAAAGAGTATCTTGCCGTACACGAAGATAAAGAAGAAATAGATCCACTAAAGTTAGAAGAACTTACAGGAAGTTTTGTCGTTCTTGTTGTTGGTTATATATTATCACTTCTTTGCTTTTTTGGTGAATTAATAATTGGATATTACGCTAAGTCTAATAGAAATTATTAACTAATGAAATGTATAATCTATAAATCTACTACTGTACGAAAATTTAAGTTACAGTTAAACAGTATAAAAACAGTCAAGTTTTTATACCATTACAGAGTTTTATGAAAAAAGCATTGTTTAACAAATGTTGTACACATAAAAATAACAATTGAATGCAAAGAATATATTCATTATATCTGCAATTTAAGTAAATTTTATATTTAGATATCGTCGCATTCCTGGTCAATACTCTCTTACTGAAGTGCATTGAAAATTTAGAAACTGTTCAATAAAGACTATTTATATTTTCCCTACGCATTATATACGTATATAATAAATTTTGTAATTTTAGCGAAATATCATGTTAAACACGTGTATGTATGCTTTTTTGCACCCAATGTAAAAACGGCAAAAAATCTGAATGTTTAAAAACGAACGAGTTTGGAATTTCAGATTCTCTAAAGTATTGTAATATTTTTTAGTCATTTTTAAATTTTATATTGTGCTATCTAAATACACATTTAACTGAAACTTTTTCTTTTTTTCATTTCGTTTTTTTCGCAGTGTGACTTCGTTGTAATGCGAAGTTTTAGTTAGATTTAAGTGTAAGATGTATACAAGTATCAGTGATGTGAAGAGTAATCATAGTTCACATTTTAGCACATATTTCTTAGTTGACGGTAATTAGTGAATTTGTTGTTATTACGTCATTTCGGTAGATCTACTAAAATTGTTTAGTTAAAATTTGTTGGACCTAAGAGATCAGTAAATCAGTTTTCTTACTATACTTGATTTTTGTTAAATAAGTTGCATCGCATTTCTAATTTCTTGTTTTAGTAATTTGTTTCTTTATACGTATTTTTGATTTCCAATCTATATGCAATACATATATTAAAAGTCATATACTGTACACTGTAGTTAGAAATTACTTCTGTTTCCGTATTTATAATTTATTACTATTTTAGATATAATTACAGTAATAATTTTTAAATTTAATATGTTTATATTCAAACGTTAATACACATATTAATTTACGTAGATTTATATTTTTGAAATTTAGTTCTACTTTGTATTTCTTGGCAAAGTGCATCTCAGTATCAGCTATTAAAAAATTATGTTCAATAACTGCCTTTTATTAATTATTGATAAGACAACAATTTTACAATATTTTTAAGGTACAGTACATTTAAAATTATCATTATATGTGAATAAAGTAAAATTGTAAAATGCTAAATGTCATTTAATTCTATATAAAACAACATATGTAATTTTATTTTGTAGCTTATTCAAAATTCCATACACTACCATTTTAAAACAATGTTAGTGTATAGAATAAAAATTTAAAAAAACGTCGTAAAGTAAGAAAGTGGTATTAGTTATCATTTTTGCAAATCACGCATTCACAACAATCATTTCCTTTATACGATTTTTTGTATGTTTTATGTATATTGATCACAGAATTTTTTACTTTTTTATATAAATAGTATTATTTGGAGTCAAATGTGCAGTAGAGATCCGAAAATAATTGGTATTTTTTCTTAATTTAAATTACTGTATAATAGGTGCAAGTGGAGAATGAATGCCATTCCTGAATTCAGTAGGGCATATGTCCAAAATGAATTCTTTTTGTGATCTTGGAAATCAGCTGTTTCGAAATAAAACACGAAAAATATATTTATATATCCAATGAACAGTAGAATGAACGCACCACTGAGTTCATTGAGTTTCAATGGCTTCATTTCCTCAGCTGAGGCTTCATATTCACCATTATCTGTAAATGAATAATTAAGTAATTCTTTCATTACAAAGAATTTAATTATAATTATAAACGTTCACATAAACAATGTCATTATTGAAAATAAGTTCACATCACGTTAATATCGATTCACCGAATTTGACAAGTTTCTTAATTATCTTAAAAAATATAAATTACGTTTACGCAGCGAAATATGCTTTAAACTAATTGTTTACGTTTACAGTATTATTTATAAATTCTTGAAAGAAGGTGAAAAAAAAACTTTTTTTGTTTTACTCATTTTGAAATATTTTATTCAAATATTGATAGAAGTAAACATTAAATAAATAGGAAAACCCATTATGGCCCATTAAGTTTGGATTTAATAAAATAATTTCAACTTCATTGGCCATAGTAGGTCCATCCACCATTGTTTGCGATATCTCAATATTTCATGTGTATGAATTTGAAAAAAATAATAATTTTTAATGTTGTTATAGGATATATTACTTTCAAACTTTCAGTCACGAATTGTTTACTCAGAAATAATTTCGACTAGAAAATAACTTCTTTTGTTTACAGCCGTTAGTGACATTGAATTTAGGTCATGTAGTTTTAAATTGTTTATCATAGCAGCGAATATTGTAGATGCTAAAAGACTTTCTACTCTACCTATATGGTTGTCTTCTAGTTAGTTCATAAATTTCGTACAGATAGGTGAGTACCTGTAGTTCATGTTTCTTGGATAACCTGCACTTTGTACTTCATACTTTAATTTATATATCTATATTGCTTTTCGAACACAAAATGCCTATTTTAATGCATTTTTTCCGGAAACAAAAGTTTCGATGTAAATGCCATGCAAGAGAACATCCTGCCAATTTCATTTCACTAAAATCAAAATAATTTACAAAATTTAAATTTTGTCTGTTCTCAATTAATTTATCTATGATATGTTTTATCATATTAATAACGCTAAAATTAAGTTTGGACTTTATTGATATGAAGATAGCTGAAATATCAATATGACCGTGTATATTTTTTAAACGAATGTATTGTAGATTTTACAGTTTTAATTATAAACTAAAAATAACACACAATTCTGAATGAAATCGGCACCATNTTTTTGTGATTTTGAATATCAGCAGTTTCGAAATAAAAAACATATATATATATATATTTTATTATATATATATATACAGTGAAAACTGCTTAGGTGACCACCTGCATTCGACAGGCACCTGTCAAAACGGGCAAAAATTTCTGGCACCGAATAGTTTATCTATAGAGTCTTCGTATATGTTACCTGTAATAAACGACCACTGTGTAACGCGACCGCGGGCATCGATTTTTGTTCCGAAACAACATACAACAACTGTTTAAGCGACCACTTCCGCGAATATATGTGGTCTAAATTATTGTTCAACAACGTTTCCCCTCTCATAATATTAGTCGAAACTCTTGTTTGAACACACCTCAGGCACTTTCATTATCCTTGAAATTAGGTTCAGGTGTTAATGAATTAGTCTAGCAACAAAGGAGGTTCATTTCAATTTGTTCGAAACTGTCCGAAAAACGAAAGAAATGCAAAGTGTCGTCGTTAGAAGATCGTGTTAAAGTAATCAGAACAGCAATTAGCGGCAAAATTTAACTGCGGGAAAACGATTTTATTTTACCGTAGACCTACAGTATTTTCTTTGAGGGTATAAATCAATGGTTCCCAATTAGTGGTACGCGTACTTCTGGGGGTACGCGAAATTGCATGAAGGAGTACGCACGACAATCTAAAATCGGTCGATTTAAAATTTAAATGCATGAGATGAAGCATTCAAAAAAATAATGGGTGGACCATCAAAAATTCGGCAATTTACAACATAATGTAGAATTCGTTTATTTATAACTAAAAATATTCTCAAAATTTCATTTAAAAAGATGCATTTGTGACAATACCTAAATGAAATTCTTGCGCAAGAACAAAAATTGTACAATTAACACAATTTGTGCTAATTGTACAATTATCAATATTATCATGTCAGCGAAGCGGCAATAAAATATTTACTACCATTTTGCACAACATACCTCTGCGAGAGTGGATTTTCGGCCATGACAAACATGAAAACTAAACATCGTCATCGACTTCAACTCGAAGATGACTCGAGACTGAAGCTGAGCAAAAGCAATCAGATTTTACGAAGTTGTGTTAAGAAAATTGTGCACATTTGTCACATTAAAATTAAATAACCTTATGTTATTTTCATTATTATTAGAATTGTATTTTAAATGTAATAAATGTAAAAAAAAAACTTATTCTATTTATCAGTAGCTGTCTACCCACAGCTTCGTCCGCATTATATCGAATTTTCTCGTGGGAGTAAGATATTTTCTCGCAGTAAAATGTAGCCTATGTCCATCTCCAACATGTAGGCTATCTCTGTGTCAAATTTTATTAAAACCTGTTCAGCGGTTTAGACGTGAAAAGGTAACAAACAGACAGACAGAATTACCTTAGAATTTATAATATTAGTATGGATTAATATGAATTTCTGCTATAAGGGGTACGAGAGTTTGAGTTCTTTCTTGAAGTGGTACGCAGAAAAAACTAATTGAGAACCACTGGTATAAAATATTGTACACGATACAATTAATCGGCTGATCTCATCGTTTGATAAAATTTATTTATTTATTTATTTTCAAGCTTATATACATGTGCTATAAATAGTTTCTGTGTCAACCTACCTTATTTTCACGATATTTTTAGAAAAATAATATCCAAGTAATTTTCACATGAAAAATATTCAAAAAACAATAAACACATTAATGCACAAATCAGTTTTACAAGCAACCTTTCTTTTTCGATTCCGCAATGACAATCGCGAAATGTAATGAAATCGTATAATGAGGAAATGAGGAAAAAATAATAAAATCGTTTTATCTATATATATAAAAATGAACGTATGTCTGTCTGTCCGTCCTTCCTGCATTACCACACCGTTTATCCAATTGCCATGAAACTTTGGGAAGTTGTTTAATATACTCCCGCGAAGGTTTGTGGCATTGTACATTTATCCTATGATAGATGGCACGCGTTTANTATGCGAACAACGAAAGAAATGACTGAAACAAATTTTTTTTGTAAAAAAGTCGTACTTATATTTATTATATAAATATTAGATAATCGTTGGCCATGTAAAACTTATTATTTTACTTATAATTTTCTGAATTTAATATAAATGATAAACGAAGGAATACTTTAATTAGCTAGTGAATATTAGTTATAATTCTGAACGATCCCTTGTAACCGTGAAATTTTCCGTGTTGTTTGTCACTTTTATAGTTGAAATCATTACTTTATTTGATATATTAGCTTTATGAATCGTTTTTAGTTATTTGTTCTTTGTATTAAGCATTTAATACAGGTAATTATTTTATTTATTTAAATTTAATCAACATAAAATAAATTTTTAAACTTAATTTACTTTATTTATTAATTATTATTCTTTGAATTATATTTTAACTAAATTAAAATAATTATATAAAATATTATTAATTATAAATATCAGACAGAAACATCATAAAGGAGGATGCACACATTCGGCGCGGCAAGGAAAAGCGGTAGAATGACGTAACTTTTTCTCGCGGCAGAAGTCGACTTTGTGCCGCTTTTCTGGTGCTGCAAAAGTTGGTTAAATTCTATCTTTTGCGGCGACCGCTGCCAAGATGCGTTTCTATCCATCAATAACAGCTCATGTGGTAGTCACGTGAGAAAATAAAATCACGTCGCATTTTAAGAAAAATATTCTGTTCCTATAAAAAGTAATTTCATTTGTTAGAATGGAAAGATTGTAATGTTTAAGAAGATACAGTACAGTAGATCTTCTCAATACGAGAGATATTCATCACAAGACCAATTGCGAAATGAAAAAGTCACGTACGATAATGAATTCCATTCAATATTAAGTGTTTCTTGTACAAGAAAGGCGAATAGAAATCCAGGAGAAATTCGAACTGAATATCAACAATCTACAGGAATATGCAAAGATTAACGTTTTTGCACTACTTGCATACTTATTTCACAGTTTTTTGTGTACAGCAAGTAAACACTATAATTAACAATGACTAGCATATTTACGTATACAAAGAACTTAATTTTGCAACTAGTTTCGTAACACTCCGGGTGAAAAACACCTGATGAATGGTTAAGAAATACGAAGACACATTATCATGAAGTTCAAACTATATGTGGCGCCATATACAGAAACATAACTTTTATGTTATTTCTTATAGTAATAAAGAGAATAAAGTTAAATTTTGGAGGTAAAAAATGTTTTATATAAAAAAGGTAGATACTAATAATAAGTAAAATCTTTATTATTTTAGTCCGATCCACTGTTGATATGATACATGGTCCCTCTCTATCTCGCAACTCCCTCGAACTTATTATCAAGCATCAAAATTTAATAGCTTTAATGCCCCCTAAGTACAAGTGTACCGTGTCAAATTTCGTTTCTTAATCTTCATCCAATCCTGAGATATTAAACGAAGTAAACGTCTACAAACACAATCAAATAAATACGCTACCCGGATGTCAGTTTTTTGACTTCCTCGAATTCAGAGGATCTCAAAACGTTACGATTCTAAATACGCGAAAGATCAGAAGTGAATCGTTTATACAAGTAATATCATGTTATAATAGCCGAAAAGGACCCGTATTATGTTATAACAGTCAGAAAAGTAAAAATTTCTATCATTTCTATCTGCTTTACGAGCTTCTAAAACACTTTTAAATATTTTTGGCTTTCCCAGCAGGCATTGCATATTGGATTATTTGTTTTTCCCTAATATTCTCGCAAATTCGAAAGATAACCTTTTATTTACTCCCTAAATATAGCATTTTTAAGTTTTATTTTAAAGTAGACATTATACAACTTATTTGCTTATAACAGCTATTATCACTTCCGACACAGTTACGTTACAGAGTAATTACGGTAACTAAAAAATGAAGTGGCATTAAAGTCACGTCGACTGCAGATATTACAATAACTTTAGGTGACGTTTGATATCTGTTTTGTGCAAAACAAAAAACGACTCAGGATGCAACAGTTGAATAGGATTATGTCCGTGAATAAGACGTTGGCATTTGGAGCAAAAGTCATTGAAGAATTAATGAGTTCTTACACGGATTCTAGCAAAAAGAAAACGAAGTAAGCTATAAACTACAATGTGACTAAGTTCACATACAACAGAAATATGTGAAATATTATATTCGCTGTAATTTCGAAACCAAGTCTTAAATTTGTTTAGTCTTAAAATCTTAAGGTTAGAAAATTCTTTTACAATTATGAAATACAGTATGTCCTATGATTTCAAACAATCCGTAAACGATTTTTTAAGATATACATTTAATGGATAAAAAACGGCATTATTGAAATTTTAATTTAAAATTTGGAAAATAAAATGTTTATAATTAAATGAATCGCATTTAAAAATTCGATAATAGTTTTTGTATCGACTTACAATTAATTTTTTAAATTACTATTTCAGAAACAAAGTTAATTCATTTTTAATCTGATTAAGTTAACGTTCGATTAATTAATTTTGTTCCAATTAAATTTGTCCGAGAACGTAGAAATTTTCGTTTTCACAATTGTATATTGTATTGTTTTTTATAGAAAAGTTTAATCTTGAACGTAAGAAAGTCCTAACTTTTATTAAAAACCAATTAATAAAGTTTTTATAGCAATATTTTCTGAGAAATAATGCACACGAAAATTTCACATACGAAATTAAAAACAAAAATTGCAGCAGAAATATTTCATCTATTTTATGTTTACAAATTCAGAAAAATTTTTTTTATTTCATTTCGATAGTGGAGTGTATAGCCTTACACTTTGTATTCCGCAGAAAAAATCTTTAAAAATCCAAAAGAATATACAGTTGACCCCCCTATAATTACGGTCCCTATAATTACGATTCCTATAAAACTACGAAAAAATATACGTATTTTGGAAATGTTGAGTCGGATTAGTGTAGAATCGATTAATTTTATGGAAGAAAACCTTTCAATCAGCCGTAGTCCGTAAACTTGACACGTGTCGGGCTGTGATTGGAACGACTTGTAAGAAATCGGATTCCTAATAAATTGGAACGTATCTATATCTTATAGGGGGGTCGACTGTACTCTTTCTGTCCCTGTGAGCTCTAAGAAGACCTTTTCTCACAAGCCTGTTATGGGTTTGGCCAGCCCATGGTGTGGAATGGGGACTGATGTATTTGGATGGACCATGTCCAAAAAATTCTTGGGAATTTTCAACTCATCCAGATACAATCCTGGGTGTCCCAGAGCAATAGATGACAAACAATCTGCCAGATTAAGTTGGACTATAATAAGGCTACTATTTAATACTTAAATATTAAGTAATTTTGCTCCATCTGATCTTCTGATTCTAGAACTAGAATGGATTCTCAATCTATCGTTCGTTTTCCCACAATGTTCATTCTGTATTTTAACTGAAAGAAAAAGTTATCCCATATTAATCNCACCCCCCCGCGTTGGAATTTCGAAAAATCCTTTCTTAGTGTGCGTTTCCATGACGTACCCTAACTGTGTACCAAATTTCACCTCTTTAGGTTAAGCGGTTTGCTCTGGGCGATGATGAATCAGTGAATGAATGAGTGAGTCAGTCAGGACAAGCAATTTTATATATTTAGATTTGTTATATTACATTACTAAATTCTTTATTATACTTTAAATTTTTTGATGTTATTGCATCACTTTACGAAGTGGTATATACGTAATTGCATCAGTTTTAGTACCTATTTAATTCATTTCAATCATGACAGCAAATGAAGTGGATGATTGTTTCTTTTAAACTAATTGATGAAAACGTTACATAAAATTGGGGTTGCATAATCATCGAAAATTATTATTATATGTTTGACTGGAAATCACAGGATTTACGCAATTTTAGTTTAATTAATGTCGTATAAAACTGACTGCTCGTACAAGTTTGCTTAAAACATGCCACTCAAAAAACCCCAAAATGGCGGCTCAAGAAGTAGATCACGTCCTGATTTGTCCTGACCTTCTTATATAGACCTTGGAACAGTTGAAAGCGCTTCAATTTTGGAACCATACGTAACATTAACCGTTATTTCTTTTACTACGATTACTAAAATTGAAGTTCATGTGGGTGCCGAGGGGGGAGAAATTTAAAAAAGTCGACGAACGATAATAGTTGATATATATCGTCATCGTCTCCCTTGCCGTTTGGATTGCCGAGCGGTAACAATCAACGACATGTGGAAGCAGTTGAGTCGGAGATAGATGCTTCGATTACAAACAACACAACCGTTTATTAAACACGAAAGAAGCTTACAAGATTACTGCGATCTTGGAAGTTCTACGTCGGCTGCGGTCGCTGGATCTTCCTCTCCTTTCCAAGATAGTCCCATTTTGAAGGAGTGTCTTTTGTTCGCGAAAGAACCATTCCATCACGTCTCGATGACTCCAGGACGATGCGGTCGACTTCCGTTGATGGAAAGACGTCGATCCGAGGTCGGGAGATGGAGACGAAAATGGGTGCGAGACACACACACAAATGGTCGACGGACTTACATTCTTCTATTGTTTAAAAGTTAGCGTCGCGTTTTCATATCATAAAATTCTATTTCTAACTAATATATATTTTTGTTCTAAAACAATTATTTTAACGCGAATTTTAGTGAGGGTTCGGACCTGTCCAAAGCCTCACATTCATAATTTAAGAATTAAATTATAGTGGTAGAAAATACAGTAATATAAAAGTATTTATATTATTTATACTCGTACAATTTTAAATCTATTTTCTGTGATAATTTGACTCTGACTTAACGGATATTTTGGTATTATTGACGACAAAAGTTTAAAATCATTGATTTCCTTACCTGTCCATTATTTTTGTTTGACGGAGTTGAATTGTTTGGAGCACGTGGCATGAAAAATTTTGTCAAGGTCCTGATGAGAATATGCAGACGACTGAACGAGTGAAATTAGACCACTGAGTCAAGACATTTATACGTGCAACTATCTATGTTGTTGACGTCGACCAATATACACCATTTGTATGTTGTGATTGGATAATTTAAATTAGCAAGCAGTGACACTATTAAACTAATTTTTTTCTCATTCTTTTCGTTAAGGCATAAAATATTATTTTGTACCATAAATGGTACTGAAATATTATAATGTATTCAAAATGTACTAAAAATCTAAGTGTACTTTCAATTTACTGGAAAGGGCAAAATGTACCCAAAAAGTAGAAATGTACTGTACTAGGAATGGCAACGCTGGAATTAATGCTACAAAACTAGATCGCTGATAAATAATTAATTAAATAATGTAGAAGCACCAAACGTTTAGGAATCATTTATTACCTTACTAACTACGCGACCCTCTTTTCTGCCCCCGAATTATTACTCCCCTACTCGCTAGACCCGCACGAATTTCCGAAAGTTTAAGGCTCAATTACTCCCCCTAATTACTCCCATTAATTTGTAATTAGCGTACCAAATTGTTCGCAGTAACTAGCTCTATCCAATAGTATAGTCAACTAAACCGTATCCCAAAATTTTCCGCCAAAATTTTAAATTTTCCAGGAGCTTGCACGACACGTTCGGCCGAATGACGTAGCCTAAATCATATTTCCTTCTTTATATACTATTTCACTATACTACGCTTGGAATTAGTGTGAGCGACTTAGGAACAAACGACAAACGCAGCAGACGTAAAGAATAGCATATTTAATTTGAGAATAAGCAGTGAGACTTAGAAGCAAATTATAGATTTTGCGAAAAACACAATATCAAAAATCATAAAATTTATTTATTTTCCATTTAATTTGTCTACAAAGATCCTACTTGCTAAGCTAACTTTAAATAATTTAATTTAAAATATGAACAATTGTATATATATATATATATACATTAGAAACATAATAACATCTATTAATTTATATTATCACTAGAAATTCTTTTGCCAAGTATGACAGGAAACTGTCTGTGAGAAAGTAGAAGAATTGAAGAGTACAGATTTAAAAAAATTTATAAAAACTAGGTAATGTTTATACAAATTAAGTAGATTATACTGCTGACAAAGCATACTTAATGCGCGCCAATAACACATTTTAAAGAACAAGCTCGTTAGATCGTTTTTCGGATTGGATAATAGAATGTCACGTGTTCATTATAAAAAGTAATTTTTTTTTAATTTTGTAGCAGCGATACGATGCGACTGTCTTTTTTTAAGTTTAAATTTTAAATTGAATGAAGTAAGTTTAAAACACTCATTTGACAAAATATTTAATTAAGTATGCAACTTAATGAAAATTATGTCATCAAGTATGAACAAAATGAGTCACTGACATCAATGCAATGTAATTGCGATCACGGATCCGAAATCCATAAAACGTATATTATATACATTTATGCCTCAATATTCTTAATTTCTTCAAATATTATTTCATTCACCAGTACAGTGTGTATTTCTATTAATAGGATTTATTAAACTGCTATTACCAGTTAATAAGTCTGTGAATGAATAAGTGAATGAAATAATATTAGTATATTATATAAATTCCACAAAGTAATATATTTATATATTTCTGCAAAATAAGTAGCCTATACTTTCTGTCAAAAAATATATATACATAATATATATATATATACAGGGTGTATCAGAATGACATTTTAAAAATTTGGGAGATTGTAGAGGATGAAATTTTGAACGTTTTGATATCAGGAACCTATAACCGGAAATGAGATATAAACTTTCTACAGCACTTTGCACGTTCTATGCTGTCGGTATGCTGAATGAAACATCAGAATACAGTATTTATGACAAGTTTTATTGACAAAACAGTAGAGTACAATCAAACTGTACATCGAATCAGTGGTTGCACTACTTTACAGTAAATGTTGAATGTGACGACCACCAACTTCGTTACGTAATTTGCAACTTCGAACCATGTTTCGTCCGACTTTCTGTAAGATGCCACGCTCCCGAAGAAATGCTGTAAAAATGCGCATTTTTACAGCATTCAATACCATCGGAGGGGAGCATGGCATCTTACATAGATCTTACTGTTTTTGGATATACAAGAACTGTTCCTACAGGTGTATATCCACCGTAACCTTATGAACTGTTCCTATAGGTGTTGCGTACACAAGGGACTCACGTTGACGTTTACAGCGCAGCGCCAGTGGACGCAAGTATGACCTGATGGACGACAAGCACTAAGTACTGTACACAACGTCCTGTACACAGGCTCAGTTAGACCACTGTAGTTGTGTGTTTACAGTCTTCCATCCGCAGCAATATCATGACGTCGATGGACGTAAGGGTAGCCACCAAAGTGAAGGGCGGTCAAGCACTTTCTACCGCTGTAGACACTTTAGTTAAAATTTCCGGCTATAGGTTCCTGATATCAAAACGTTAAAAATTTCATCCTCTACATTCCCAAAAGTATTTAAAACGTCATTCTGATACACCCTCTATGTATTTGTATATTTGTATATATATATATATACCCAGGGTGCGTGTATATATATATATATATATATATATATACAGGGTGTATATATTCATATATATAACTAAAATTTGCAGTTATAAGGCATTCACATCCCACAGACGACGGCTTTTACATTATTAATTATTATTCGTAAATATGAATGCTATCATAACTGTTAACGCATTAGTAATTCTCTTTGAGTACATATGTTGAAAAATATAAATCATTTACTCAATTTGTCTGCGGATTTAGAAATCAAAAAGAAATCTTCTCTTTTTACAATGTCTAAAATACTTAGAAGAATTTCCAAACATTAATTCCGCCAAAATGCAAATCAGAGACAACGCATAACCGAAAAGAAGAAGCACGAAACTTCCTGCCAGTTCTTCCAATGTTAGTGGTTGTACTTTATCCACAATTTCAGGAATAACATGAGATTCTTTCTCTATTATCCGTTTAATAATTCCAGTTTCAATTAAACAAAAAATTCTAAAAATATATAAAAAATTAATTATTAAGTTTATTAAACATTATAAGGAAAAAAAGACAAACGATTTTCTATAATTACATGTCATTCATAGCATCTTTATACGGGAAATCTTCTCTAAGCAAATATGCGGCAAGAAGTGTAACAAATGTTTCTTCATTCAGATAAGTTTTCCCTCTAAACGAAGACATAACTCTTCCTCTTATGAATATCTCTGGTCCAATAAAGGCGTAACGTTCGTTTCTCATTTTTTCTACAATAGCAGAAGGCTCGAACATCATCATCTCTGAATGTTCTTCAATATAATTTTTCAATATATTTATATCCGCCGATTCACTGCCCTGAAATAAAATATAAATCGTATATGAATCAGTTTTAAGTTCGATACAAAAGTTCTCCTATCTACTTAACAGTTTTTAAATATATTTGGTAAAATTTTATATCAATTTTCTCAAAATAACAGTATGAAAATTTATAGCGGAATGTATGAACAAAGAATGCTTTCGTTTGAAAATTTCAAATATTATATAATTTTTGGTTAGGTTTAAAAATTAATATTAATATAAACATTAAATGCAAGTAAAAATTCTGTTGTTTTAAGAGAGAACATAAATAATTATCAAAATATTTGATGGCAATCTATAATCAATATTTATATAAATGAAAATTTATCTCTCTCCATCGACCCTAAATGGTATTCACTTAAATATCAATCAAGGAAAAAGTAGTTTTTCCAGCATTGCACGAAATATTCACGTGTAGACTGCTTTTTCCAGCGCTAAAGTAACCAATACTTTAAACATCTGTCTCGGAGCAAAAGACTAATTCAGTAGAAATAACACTAGGCACAGGCATGTTTCACAGATAGTCGACACCACGAAGACAGATCGATAAATAAATAGGAGAAGACGAATGTCTTCATATATTGCCAGCGGAACTATCGCAAATTTAGTGTCAGAGCGATAGTGCGACATCTCATTCTCAGACAGACGTAGGTCGATAGTTCACAGAGAGATTTAACAAAAGAGATTGCACAACACGACAACACAGTTCATCATCTTGACTGTTTTCGATTTCTTCTAATGGGTCAGCTAAAAGTATGCGTACCCAGTAGCGCCGCCTGATGCAGGAGAATTAAAGTAATTCATAGAAGGAACCTGGGACACTGTAATACTGGGAATGCTACTTCTTCGTATTGCTTTTGAAGACCTTTTTAAACGTGTTCTCTAAGAAAATAAAGCTCACTTTTTATCAATTTCTTTTTCGGTTACAATTACGGATTATTTGTGTGCTGTGCTAAATCGTCTTAAATCGGCGCCCTTATATTATTTTAGAGCTGTATCGACCATGTGCCAAATTCGTAAACTCGTGCAATGCAGAAAACATTGTTTTCGCTTCTGAATACATGTCTAAGTGAACGACTGAACATCCTGTATACAGTATTATATATAGACTGGCAAGTAGTTTAGCTGTCTGTATATCGAATCAGGACAGTTCGAGTAAATCCAGCAATTCTTGAAATGTGATGCATTTCCAATGTACAGTATATGATCCTGACCATTACATCTCGACCGCAACGATATTGGCCTATAAACAAAAAATGGGCTTGATAAAAAGGCTCTCTTGAACCCAGAATATGAATATATATGTAAGTTTCTAGTGCTCCTGTCTACCCCATGACATGTTTTTAGATGGCAGTTGAAATGTCGGAAAATCGGGAATACATGAATATTCCGATTTTGTTGAAATTTTGTCAAGAACTCTTGACACCACTTCGTCAAATTTAACGCGCCCAAAGGTGCAAATTTAAGTTACTTCATCGTAAATTTCCGGATTTATAGCAGGTATGTTCTATACTTGTGCTCGAGGATGGAATTAGACTATAAAAACTAGACTCTCTCTTTTAGACTAAAACAAACGGATTTGTTAAGAAAGAGAACAGCAAGAAATCTAAACATTATTTACATGTCCTTATATTCTATTCTTAGAATCCGACAAGTATCTAATTTTTCTTTTGAACTTATCTCTTAGCTACCCTATTGCCATAACGTCTATCAAAAAAAGAAGGCATTTACAGTAACTCAAGTAAACATAATACCTTAGTTGAACCGTTCTTCACATATATTCTTCGTAAGTTTCTGGAGAAAGCTAGCCGCGATTTCCTATATTGTTGGCGGGAAACTCTCTTGTTTCCGGAATGAAAACGTTTTTGTTGGTCGATTTTGGGTCTCCAGCTCAAGATGACTTTTGTTCGGCCCTATTTAAAGGGGTTTTTCTGTCCAATAGACAGGGATGATTCGAATCATATCATGATTAAGAAGAAAGGAAATTCCCTAACGCAATTGAAACCTTTTCGGTTTAAGTTGGAGGAAGTTCATTCTTTAACATCCATTGAATTTGGACGATTATTTTAACAAAAATTAAAGTATTTTTTCAATTTAAATAATTTTAAAATAATATTCGTTTTTACAACACTTAGAAAACATTTCAATAAAAGTATCGCCCGAGATTATTATATTTGTGATGTTCTGGCAGTGACTTCTGACTGCTACCTAAAAAAACTGAAGACGTCTTGCAACTACAAAGATTTATTTTACCAATAATAGGCTAGACACTCAAGAGAAATATCCGTATTTCAGAGTGGAACCCAATTCGTTGAATGTCCTTAAGTCATTTAAATGTGTTTGTTAAATATAGACTGGCTGAAAATTAAAGATTGGAATCACGTACCTGTGAGTGGTAAAAGAAAGAAGACTACTTGTTGCGAAAACAGTATCGATAATGAAACCTAACACACATACACACACACACACACACACACATATATATACATACATATAAAATCTAGTCCTCATAAGTCGACACCCCGAAGGAAAGTAAAAATGTGTCGAGTTATTCGATATGACGACTAAAACGAAGTTGAAAATAACCAAACTATAATTACGAAAATACAGTACAATAGATCCCCTATAACACGGGTTCCTATAATTACGATTCCTATAAGACGGCGAAAAAATTGAGTCGGTATCCGTACAAACCTGGTAAAAAAACTCCTATAATTCGGTATAACGTCATCGGGCAGCCGAACTACTTTCCGCTGTCCAGCACCACGCTACGGAAAATTTATTTTTATTTTATTTAATTTGATTTAAATACTCTATACATAAAATTAATTTTTAGGAGGAGGGATAACTTTAATAACTTTGGTTAATAAATTATATTTATTCCATATAGACTCAAATGAGTCATTGATGGAGAATAATCCATGAATTCTATCTGCTGGATCCAGCTATGGAGAATTCAGGCGGGTAAATTGAGTTTGCTATCGTCTGTACAGTAATATATATAAAATATATATAAATTAGGTACTGTACATATAATGATATATTAATTATATATAAATTAGGTACTGTACATATAATGATATATTAATTATATATAAATTAGGTACTGTATATATAATTATATCCGCCGTCTAGCGTGGCGCCACGCTACGGAGATTTTTACGCTAACTATCGTCTGTCAGTATGTAAATTAGGTACCGTAAGTCTAATACAGTACTGTAATTTTATACATTTCTTGTGAAAGAAACATTTCTTATTCAACGGCGATTAAAATTATTTATATTAATGATGTCTCCGAAGTTCTACGAAGTTTTCACAGAAAAATAAGTTGTTAGAAATCGGCCGCTCTTTGCTGAGCTGTTCCGCGACGAAAACAATGT